>NW_027280572.1:72500-76995 GCF_046629955.1 Centroberyx affinis
AGTGGTACCATCAGGTTGATTGGTGTTAAATATTTTTGCCTGAGTAGTGCGAGAGATTTCCAAGAAGAAGAAGAAGAAGAAGAAGAAATACATAACATTTCCAATGAACAGCAGGTCTCTAACAGTGGCCTATTTGAGTGAAACGGTCGGTGCCGCCGCTTTCGGGGCCGCGGAGAGAAATACGTCGGTCGCTCTCCGGATCGTTTTCATAGACGGCTTTTTGGAGATATTCTGACAAACAGTTTGGACTCAGAAGCAACCAGTCATGTAGTCATGAGTGACTTTGTCTCTCTCTTTCTTTACTTCCTTGTTTTCTTTTCTTATACCAGGCTATGTTCTTTCTTTTTTTTTTTTTTTTGGTACTATCTGTCTTATGTTGACAATGTTCTTTTGTGTGTGTATTCTATCTCTGTTGTATTGTATATCTGTTTTTAACAGTGTTTTTAAAAAAGCACATCTAGGGACAAACATTGCAAATTAGTTTAGGCTATAAATGTTATGATATGTGACAACAGACTATTTTCATTTAAATGTTCTATGTCTATGTATCTGTCCCTATTCAAATAAACATTGAAGTGAAAATGAAACTCATTGTTGCAGCAACTGACAGTTGACTGGAGACAATACTGTCCTGTGGGTCCAACAGCTACAGGAGGAAGAGACCTTAGATATAGGTCCAAAATCGCCAAACTTATCCTTTAACTGCTATGAACACCAAAGAAGAAGAGACAGATCAGTCAGTCATGCTTAGCTAAAGTTACAGAGACTGGAATCAGATTTGTCCACACAGAATTCATTCTCTTTTTTTACGCTCCACATAAACAAAAAGACAGAAACTGGAGCCAATACTGTCTGTGGGTCCAAGAACTACAGGGATCAAGAGAGGAACAAAAATCGATGAACTTATCCTTTAGGAACACATGAATTAACAGCTGAATATGAGCATCAGTCCAGACTTCATTTTGTTCTGCTAAGCTTTCCAAACATGAGGAACCGTGTCCGTCTCCTTCTACCCATAATCCCCCTCGGTTATTAGCATGAGGGAGGATGACATCAGATTGTGTGTACTGGCGAACGTCTGCTGCCTCGAGATAAGTTTCTTCCTCTCATAAAGCCACTTCCTACGAATATGAAACACTCTAATTATGTTGCAGTGGCACTCTCTTACCTGAAAAACACTGTCTGATTGAATGTACAGACTCACAATGGAACATGATTCTATTGAGACGGATGACACACTGGAGTGGCCGAGGTTTTCACTTTTCATTATGCAACACAAACAGGTTCAGTGTGACCAGAGGGTTTTGGCTGAAAGACGTTATTTTTTTTACTATTATTATTTTTCTTTTGTCTGGTTGTTTGTAATTTTTTTTGCACACTTGTGATGTGGATTACACATCCTCTTGTGTTCCATCTAGTTCATGTACGTATGTATTTTCTTGTGTGCATCTAGAGAGGACTACACACTAAGCATCAGCTGAACTACACTTCCCATCTGAGCAAGAGCAATACAGACCAGGTGTTATCTATACAGCTGATTGCATTGATGATCATATATGGACCTAGTTCATTGTGAAGGCTTGTAACAATGCATTATGTAATAACACCCACATTTTGTAATAATCTGCCGCATTTTGTAATACACAGCCTGAACGCAATATGTAATAAATTTCCCTGTATTTTGTAATAAATTATTACATATTGTTTTAACAGTTTTAACTTGCAAAAACTATTCATCAAGTAGCCACGATAGAAAGAACTTTTCCCCTCCAACATTTTTGATTATAGACTAAATGATTAATTGAAAAAATAATGAATAGATTAATTGATAATAGAAATAATCATTAGTTGCAGCCGTAGTTCCAACCCTTCAGTCAGGAACTCTCAGTGATCCCCAGCAGAAGACTGTGGCTGTACTGGTTGAACTGGGAAGATCCCAGTGTGAAAGTGTGGAAATGTATGAATGTGAAGCCGGGTGGAGCTGGGAAAGATGAGTCAACGAGATAAATAAAAGGTTAAAATAAGATTTAAAAAAGAAAAAACCTTTGCACAACATTCTAGACCTGTTGCCTGTTCAGCCTGTCTGTTGTGTTGCCTGTTCAGCCTGTCTGTTGTGTTGCCTGTTCAGCCTGTCTGTTGCCTGTTCAGTCTGTCTGTTGCCTGTTCAGCCTGTCTGTTGCCTGTTCAGTCTGTCTGTTGCCTGTTCAGCCTGTCTGTTGTGTTGCCTGTTCAGCCTGTCTGTTGTGTTGCCTGTTCAGCCTGTCTGTTGCCTGTTCAGCCTGTCTGTTGTGTTGCCTGTTCAGCCTGTCTGTTGCCTGTTCAGCCTGTCTGTTGTGTTGCCTGTTCAGCCTGTCTGTTGTGTTGCCTGTTCAGCCTGTCTGTCTGTTGCCTGTTCAGCCTGTCTGTTGCCTGTTCAGCCTGTCTGTTGCCTGTCTGTTGTTCTGCTGCCTGTTGAGTGTTTGTTAGAAAGTGAGCACCAGGAGCCGGTCTGCAGAGCCCTCAGATCCGGCTCTGAGCCACGTGGAATTACATCTAAACAACAATAACCCATCGGCACCCGAACCCGTCGCACGGCAACGGGCTGCGGGACGGTTTCCATGGCAACCGTTGCCGGTCGCAGCGGGGGTTCGGAGGAGGCGAGGGAGGGGGAGATTTGATTGATCTGCATTTGTTTACCGATATCCTTTACAGGCATCATTTTGTTTGCTCACGATTATTAATTCGTCACGATTATTTATGTAAGCTTTGGCAACATAAGAATTATTTGTCATGCCAATAAAGCTGATTGAAATTGAAAATTGAGAGAGAGAGAGAGAGCGTGGGAGAGAAAGAGAAAGAGAGAGACTATTTTTCATCTTTTATGTTTTTTGGGGTTTTTTTTATTCCCTGTAATCTATTTAATGTCTTCTATTGATTATCTTTTTGATTTATCTTTTTTTTCGATCATTTGTTTTGGCAAGAGAGAGAGACAGAGAGAGAGAGAGAGACAGAGAGAGAGAGAGAGAGAGAGAGAGAGAGAGAGAGAGAGAGAGAGAGAGAGACAGAGAGAGACAGAGAGAGAGAGAGAGAGAGAGAGAGAGAGAGACAGAGAGAGAGAGAGGGAGACAGAGAGACAGAGAGAGAGAGAACAGGTGCTGAGGCTGCAGTCAGACTACAACAGGCAGCTGAGAGGAGAAACTGAGTGAGTCTCTCTTCCTCTCTTCTGTTTCCCCTCATCATGTTCCTCTCCAGCTCCCAGCTCCTTCACTTCAATCTCCTCTAATCTCTCTCAGCTCTCTTTTCCTCTTCTCTCCTCTCTCTCCCTCTCTCTCTCTCTCTCTCTCTCGTGCTAGAAACAGATAAGTGGGTCTCTACCGGCTGTGTTTCCAACCAATTTTACACAAAACTTTTCAAATGTCACAAAAAAAATGAGAACGCAAATGAGGTTCAGCAGCTTCCATCAGCTGGGGATAAGGGAAGAGACAGATATATTTTACACACATTTCCAAGTCCAAACCCATTTTTGAACTCTTGTGAAATGAGACTGAACCTTTCATCAGGCTTCATGGGTCATTATTTATTCGAGAAATGCGTATTGATCACCATTTTATCGGCATAATTTACTGACAAAACATATTCTGCTTTGAGCGAGCGTAGAAACTTTTTTGTGATATCGGAGCAATTTCAATACATTTGACATATCATAATTCTAAAAAAAATAATGATCGGATGGAATAATCAGCTATCAATGACCTATTTAGAACGGCTATCGGCCAATCGATCGGTGCATCCCCAACAGAATAGGCAACAAATAGCGTACATGTCTTTACAAATGCAAAAGTCATGATTAAGGATGAACAGAGATGTAGATCTATCTGAAAACAATCAGCATCAATCAAACCAATGCAGGATTTTGACTGATCAATACATAGGATGTGAGGACCATTAAATACACAGGTTTATTGGTGGAAACCCTTAAATTCATTGCAGCACTGGGGTAAAAAAAGTCTAAAACCTAAAGTATCAATAAAATTACACACATTCCTCTGTCTCTCGCATAATTTCTTCCCAGTTTGAAATATTTCTTCTTGTTCTTATTACCTTGTGTATTTCTGAGCTCTCTGTCAGTATCTAGTCCTTTTATTTTTCTTTAAAGCGCTGCGACAAACACGCTTGTCTTTAGAAAACAGATGCTGTACGATCCACGGTCCTGTCTGTATTTGATCATGGAGCCGTTTTGTATTTGCATGCTGCCTCTTCTACTTTGAAGCCACTGGCTGCAGTTCACTACAGTGATTTATTACAGCAGATAAATTCACATTCACCATTGTGATTCATTTCAAACGGCCGGCTGGTCTGCTCTAACAAGGAGGAAGAGAAATGCATTTTATTTATCTATCTGCAAGGTACTTTTGAAGCACATCTACCTTTTTAATCCAGTAATGGTGCCACCAGATCACAGGACTAGTTAGTTAGTTAGTTAGTTAGTTAGTTAGTTAGTTAGTTAGTTAGTTAG
>NW_027280573.1:0-25000 GCF_046629955.1 Centroberyx affinis
CACACACACACACACACACACACACACACACACACACACACACGCACACACATTTGTATTACTTGTGAGGACCTTCATTAACCCTAACCCTAAACTTAACCCTAAACCTAAAACCCCAAGTGAGGAGTAGCAAAATTTACTCAACTTCCTATCCTTTTGAGGCCCTCATAAGTATAGAAATACAAGAAACACACACTCTCTGGCAAACACACACACACACATATATATAAACAGTCCAATAATAGCATACACATTTTGAGACTTGAATAGAAGGACAGAAATTGGCATATTGTAAACAGGTGCTGAACAGCTTCCCAAGATATGAAGAAAAAATAGCCTGCACACTGTATTCTGCTCCTTTTATACATATATTAAAACCCAAGCCAAACATAAACAAATACATGATGTGCACCTGGCTGCACACCATCATACACACAGATAGAAATATATGAATCCATGCAGACAATTACACCTCTCTATGCTAGAATGTGCAGCCCATCATTCTTTATGCCTACAGAAAAGATAAACATGTTTTACATCAGTGTACAGCTGCCAGCTGCAGTTGAATATCACACTCTATTGTAATAGAGTTAGAGTGTGTGAACATATAAGTATCTGTGCACAAGTGTGTGTGTGACAGAGAGATAGAGCATGAAAGCAATCAGCAGTGAGGTTATAAAATAGTGATGGTCCATATATGTTGTTTGATTGGTATTCCCCAGGGTTCAGATTCCCTAAGGGGAACTAGTCATATTATGTGTACATATGTGTGTGTGTGTGTGTGTGTGTGTGTGTGTGTGTGTGTGTGTGTGTGTGTGTGTGTGTGTGTTGTGTGAGGTTTTCACAAACAGATCAGATGGCTTGATCCGTGGTAGTGTCAATCTGGTCAGGGAGGATTTTCATGTCTTTGATTAAATCATTTTATATCGCTGACTGTATACAATTTAAGACACACATACATACGGTCCACACACACATAGCCTCAGACACACATACACACACTACTGTATAATCTGCCAGTTTCATCATGTATGTGTGTGTGAGCATGATAAAACCCAATAATCCATGCAGCCATGTCAGGTGCCTCAGGCCAATCTGATAACCCACATCTATAATATACTGCATCTTATTATGGAGACTGAGAGTGAAGAGGTCACATAGTTTCCCTCATTCCATAAGTATTTGTTTTTAAGAATCTGCCTTTCAACTACAGAACAAGTGAGTACAATGAATGAAAAAGAAACAAAAAATACAAAACAAAACATTTTAGTATACACAGATGGGAGATAACAGAGACAAACAGAAAAGAAGAAGAAAAGGGAGTATAAAGTTGCTTTATGGATAATGAATGTAAATTGATGCAAAATTCAAGAAAGAAAAACAAAATTATAATAATGTCTCAATGACTGTAACACTGTGAGTTACATGTTGATTTACATGAGGGGCAGTTCAAGTCTTACTTTTAGAACAGAAGAATGTCTGCCAAACTGCAAAGTGCAAACCTACGTTTTTCCCTAAGTGTTCTGACCATCTGTTGGAAGCATACCTATTTCAGGAGTGTGTGTTAATGAGTATTTGCATTTGTTGTGTGTGTGATTACATACGTTTGTGAACATGTCTGTGAGATGCATGCGTGTGAAGTGTGTGTACAGTGTGCTTTCAAGTGCTTATCATGTCAGCAGAGCTCAAAATAAAGTTATCTCTGCAGACCACGACATCTTCATTCTTAATAGGAGTCATCAGTCTTCACATTGTAAACACCAAACTCTCATTACATTTGTGCATATTTGTGTGTGTGTGTGTGTGTGAGAGAGAGAGAGAGAGAGAGAGTGTGAATCTGTGTGTACTGTGTGAGTATAAGTGTGTGTGTCGTGCGTGTGAATATGCACGTATCTGTGTCTATGCCTGTGTGTGTGTGTGTGTGTGTGTGTCTGTGTGATTGTGTCTCATTACCAGTGTTGTTTACAGGCAACAGTTGGACAGAGAGAGGGATGGAATAACTTCCAATCACTCGCCTTTAATTACACTAACAGTATTTGTATGCTCTCTCTTTTTAACAAATGGGTCTCATTCTCTGTATGTCTTTTTCATTTTTCTCATTCTGTCTCCCTGTCCCCCTCCTCTCTTGCTTTGTCTTTGTCTCTGTTGCCCGTCTTACCTCCTCTTTCTCTCTTGTGTTTTTGCCACTTTCTCAGCTTCTTGTTTGCTCTCTTTCTCTCTCTCTCCACCTCCGTCTTCCCTCTATACCCACCACGCCTGCCAAATTCCCTTACTAGCATGTGTCCCCTTGGCCTGGGGACTAGTGGCCCGTTCCCGGCCTTGGCAGGACCTCTGACGGCGCCCCATGCCAGGACCGCCAAGTATGATTGGCGGCCGACAGGGTGGGCCGCTCCAAGTCCATCACTGCGGGGCTGAACAGAATTGTCTGCCCGACTACAAACTCACTTGGGTGTGAAGCAAATGTCATCTCAGCCCCTCCCATCCCTCCCTCCATCCATTTTTCTACCAAACAGCTTGTGCTATTGTGCTTTTTCTGCTGTATGTATGTTTTGCTATGTAACAGAGTTCCATAATGTCCTAAATTGTAGTGTGGCACCCCCTGTTGAAACACTGTCACCTATCAATTCAATTCAATTCAATTCAATTCAATGAGCTTTATTGGCATGAAAGTTAAGAAACAATATTGCCAAAGGGATATGATATGATATAATACAATTATATGATTCAAAACAGCATTTAAATCATAAATCAATTACATTTTTGTTAAGTTACAAGATGACTTAAATAAAGTGACAATAGTTTATATATATGGACTATGTAGTGACAATAGTTTATATGTATGAACCCTAGGGTGACAATGGGTCAAATATATAGAATGACAATTGCTAAAATATATCAAGATTATATTTGTCACCTATCTGTGTTTCTTTATAAACTAATGGAGAATCTACAGTTTTTATTTCACACTCAAATTGATTGACAGAGCTTTTGATTCACGAAATGACAGCATTTGGGGATTAAACATGAAGTTTGCATGTTTTTGAGGCATATTTTTAGTTTATAAATAGCGGCATAAACAGATTTTGAGTTACAACTGACTTGGAAAGTTGCAAAAAGTGAGTTTTCCATTTGAAACCCTCGACAAATCAATGTCAATCAATCTTAACAATTTAGAGTTTATTTTTTCTCAGCATGTGTTGAAATGACCCAAACTAGACACACAGATGGGTTGAAACATCCGTTTTTGAGAATGTGTAAAATCAGCATGATGTCTTCAGCTGTGTGTAGATTTTCACCTCTATGTCTTGTTGTGTTAGTGTTAAAAAAAAGGGCCCCTGGGTTAAGATGGGAAAACTTAGCTAAACATTTTGTTCCACACGCAGGCTCATTTTCTCCTCCAGTGCAAAAGTACAGGAGCGGTGTAAAAGCCTTAATACATAATTCACCACCATCTGTCCACAGCACATGTTGTGTAATAAAAGCTCTCTTGTACCCTCTTCTCCTCCCTCTTGTCTCTATCTCTCTCGCTCTCTCTCTCGCTGCTGTGTACACATGCTCTCTCTCCCACTTTCTTTCTAATTGTCTTGTAGCTTTTGCTCTTTCTCACTCTCGTTCTGTCATTCGCAGGTGGCCTCTGCGTGTCAGTCTGCGTCTCACACACTCTCACACACACTTTCTGTCAACGTCCCGTTTTCACACACACACACACACACACACACACACACCCTGTCTCCATGTTTCCCCTTTTCATTTTCATGTACCTTCTCTGTCCGACTGTCCCTATCTTGCACTCACACGCACAGACTCCTGTCTCTCTCTTTCTCCCTCCCTTCCTCTGTCTCTTTTGCTTTCTCTCATACCCTCCCCTCTCTCTCTCTCTCTCTCTCTCTCTCATCTCAGTCATGCAGCGCTGTCGATGACTCTCCACTCGGCAATAGACGCCAGCAGCAGCTCCACTCTACCTGGGGGTCAATTAGCATTTCACAACTCATCAGGGCTATTGTCCAGGATTGTGTGTGTGTGTGTGTGTGTGTGTGTGTGTGTGTGTGTAGGTGTGTGTGTCTGCGTGGTCTTGATCTCATCAGCTCTATTGTGGAGGCTGACAAAGCAGTGGCCCTCTGAATCAGTTTCTTTTGTAGCCCTCAACCTTATAGAGTCAGAGACTGCAGCATGTGGGTGGTAAGTGTCTGTCTGTGTGTGTGTGTGTGTGTGTGTGTGTGGGTAGCGTGTCAGCTTAGTGCAAAGCGACAGCCTGCTATTTAGCGCTCTTCAGTACGTATAGTACAGAAGCTTATAGTTCACTCTGGCTCATCCTTATGGGAGAGGAGAGGGGGAGGAAGAAAGGAGGGGAGGAGAGGAGAGAAGAGGAGGAGAGGAGATGGAAAAGGAGGAAAGCAGAGAGGTAGCGAGGAGGTGAAGCACAGTAATGAAGAGGAGGGCAGGGCAAGTAGAGAGCAGACAATTAATATTCTATTATTCAGTAACACTTATGTAAGCACTTGGTGTGTTTCTGTCTTCAGGGCATGAAAACACTCACAAGCCAAACTGAACTGAACTGAACTGAACTGGCCTGACCTGAATTGAGCTGTTCTGTGCTAATCTGCCTTTTAGACCCACACTAGGTGGTATGCTATTACCAATTAGGGTTTTGGGGGCTTTTTGTTTTGTTTTGTTTTGTGTCTGTTCTTTACATATTTCATCATCTCAATGCATGCAATTGAATAAACTTGCATGCTAAAAATTTTACTCTTTAGTGTTATGGGATAGGTGCATGAATATAATAGAATAGAATAGAATAGAATAGAATAGAATAGAACCATAGTTGTGTACAGATGTCCAGAGGTGAGTGGCTGAGTATATTGTTTGTTAATGGAAATAAATCTAATTTTGGGGTTCTCTTTTTAATTTGAGCTGAACATTTACACAGTTCTTAATGTGCTGGCTTATTTATATGTCCATAGGATTCATGAAAACTATCGAAAATAGGTGCCGGTCAATCCGAAAACAGAAAGAAGATTTCTGAAAAGTTGACTTTTTGGAGATACAAGATTTTTGGTGATATGCAATTTGTTCAACCCAATGCATGTATGAACAGCACCACAGCAAAATTTTAGACATCATTATATCTTAATTAAACTATAAATGCGACTGATTTAATATAATAATTTAAGTAAAAACTCATCACGACAAGACGGGCCGTCATGCACCCAGCACATTATCACAGCTTCATGGCCACAGTGACATTTAACTAAATAAAAAGCCACAACTCAAAAGTGAAGTTGCTATCTCGGCAAAATTGTGTTAAAAAGGGTTTAGCAGTGCCTCTTACATGTGAGATCATCAACAGCTTGCACAGAGAGGTAGGCCCTGAGAGAGAGAGAGGGAGAGAGAGAGAGAGAGACTGACTACCTTGCCTATACTGTTGTTTACAGTTCCAGCTTACTGTACCTCCTGTATTGCTGGATCAAGGGCTGCTGCTGCTATCAATGGTTTTTGCATAATTTTTTGCATCTTGACCTGAAACATCAAATGTATTTCAGCATCTCACGGTACAGGCTGTGGTGCTTGTAGGAAACAGTTTGTATAATTGAACACTGTGAGCAGTAAGGGAATGAGTTAGCAGCTAGGTAATGTTAGCTAGATAATGTTTAGCTACAACTAAAAAGTTTGTGGCAAGCGATCTGGTGATGTTAATACTGCCAAACAGCTTAGCAAATATTGATTTTCAAAAATTGAATTTCTCTCATTTTGAATCACCAACCTCCTCTGCTCAACAAAGCTAAGTCTGTCTGTGTGTCACAGCAGGTTACTTCACTTCACTCACCCAGCTATGTTTCCTCTCGTTAGTTTTGGAAGGAACCAACTACACAGTGAAAGGGGGTTGTGTGGTTTACAGAGGTACAGTTTACAGTTCCCATCCTAATATGCATTTGTCTCAGTCAATTTTAACTGATTAAAACTAAATCTTGTAAATTAGTAGAATGAAAAGTTACATTTTATATCCCAAAAAGTCCACTTTCTGGAAATTGCAGGGGCACGCGCCCAGGTAATTGTTTGTTGAAGTAACCCATATTTAATGCATCTAATTTCTGTAATGAATTTCTAATTTCTGGCTTTGATCCTTACTATCCGATCCTTACTATCCCTCCTATGGATTGCCTGTTAGTGATCTAGGAATTTAAGGTCATCCTGCAGTTGCACTCATAGTCACTCAAGTCACTCTGGATAAGAGTGCTAGCTAAATGTGATGTGATGTAGATGGGCAGCTCTGGTTCACTAGAGTGTAACAAGTGTCCTGGCTGCTGGTGAGCTAACAGCTAGCCAAGTTGACAGCTGGTGGTTTTACATGAATTGATGCTGGACCAGCAAAGCCTGAAAACCCATTTTGAATCTCCACTTGAATTTTATTTCATTATTAAGGTTGCAAACGGCCATTTCAAGTGTAGTTTTCAATCATGACTAATTAGGAGACATTATTCAAATACAGAGACTGCACAAAATGCTAAAAAAAAAAAGAAAGAAAAAAATGCCATTTTTAGGAAATATACTGGAAGAATTCAGGTGAAAGCTAGCATCCACTAATGATTTCACCTTGTATAGATGTATATAAATGAAGGGAAGGAGAGATATTTAATATTAAAGAAGGATTTTCAAGCCTTGAGGCATTTGAAACATGGATCATGCAAAAGAGAGTGCAGCTCAACATAAGGATAATTATGTTAATGTTTGTACCTTTGGTGTATTTAATTTCTGAGCGTACCTTCCTGTATCAATGAGTTCATCTGAAGAGCCAGAAGTCTTTTTTTTTATTTTATTTTTTTTTACCAGAGATGGGAAAAGTGCTGTTGCGGATTTGATTTTATTTCCTTTAACATTACATATACCGCCCTGGAGGCATATTAGCTTTACAGGTATGCAGGTGTTTTACATTTTTGTTTGTTGCTCTCCAGTATGAACACAATATTCCACTCAAACTGGCAGAGAAGTATTTCTGGTCTTTGTTGTCCTTGTACCATGTTGCATCAGTACTGCACAACTCTGTAAGGTGCCATGTCTCCAACATCACCAAAACAAATTCCTGTACATTTATTGTACTTGGAGATTAAAGTGATTCTAATTCAGATTCTGACTTGCAGCATTCCTCACTGATGCCACAGGGGCCAATGAGAGCAAAGAGAAAAAAGAGTCAGAGAGATATGCAAGAGTTTGTGTGTTTATCTGTGCATGCCTTGAATGTGTTTGTATAAGCATACTGCACACTTTGCCCTTTCTCTTTGTGCACCAGGTCTTTTGAATCCTTGTTACCCTCCAGGCTCTCCTCCATTCACGACAGATGCAGGGTCTCCATTCAGGTCCTCAGTGCCATTCTGAAAGCTTGTTTGGTTTTGAAGCACCCTGCCGAACACCACAATATGCACTGCTGTTGGTTAAAAAGCTTGGAGCTCCAGTGTGTTTTTATTTTATTTATTTATTTTTTACGTTTTTCCATTTCCATGTTTTATGACCCTTGCACACAACCTGTTACAGTAAAAACTCATTGCATAAATACAAACATACTTATGTGTCTATAAAGCCTTTAAATTCGAATATTATTTTTGTGTAGCTGTGTATATTCTATAGAGGGATGCAAGCATAATTTAAAAAGAAACAGGTTGTGCTTGTCATGGGATTACAAACAATGTTTGGTGGTAACTCGAGTAATGTGTTTCAGTAATATATTACTTTTCCCAGTAATGATTAGTGTGACAAATTATATTTAACTTGGTTTTCAAAGTCGGGGTCATTCAGAGAGGCTACACAAAGTAAAGCTGCCGTTTGATTGGTTAGAATGGATAAAGCTTTACTTTCGCTTACCTTTATACAGGTTTTAGTCAATCAGAACTGGCAACACTAGCAAGGTTGTTAGCTGGTGCAGTAAAATAATATTACTTAAAATACCTTAGTGGTAATCTGTGAGATTCTTGTGGGTTTTAGGTTTAGGTTTCAGGTTATTTTTTGACCATCTGAAACAGCATAATGTAAACAGACTCTTCTTACGGGGTTCAAGAGTCAAACTCTGCTTGAATCTTTGCCAATCCTGGGATTATGACCCTGGACCCCTTCATGAAAGTCCACTGCCTGTGTGTGGCTGCCTGAGAAACTTACAGTTATTGTATCTCTATATCCTACAGCTGTCTATGTGCATTGGGGTTTTTGTGAAATTTATGGGACTGAAAGACCGACCCTACCGACCAACTGAGTGCTTTAAAAAGAGGCACATCTTTATCTCTCCTCAGCCCCTTCTCATCTTTGAGTGCTTTTCATCTTGGAAAGGCGATGCTGATGTTCACTTCAGTTTTGGCTCGGAGACAGTTGCTTCCCTTTCCAGCACACTTGCCTTCCTTCAAATGATTAATCTGTTTCCTTTTCCTTGGACTTTCTGTTGTTGAAGTTTGAGTTTCTGTGGCTGCCAGGCTTTTCTTTGTCTGTTCGTTGCTTATACTAACTACTCAGTTCCTGATGTAATTATTCCAATTAACCACTGTTGCTGCTAATGTAAATGTGATGACACCCCCAAGACTGCCCACACCTAGGTGTTTAGAACAGTGTAGCAAATATAAAAGCTTTCATGAACTGGCAATGGGTTGAATCACTATTGTGTTATATCAATCGGAGATAGAAAGAGATTTATGAATGAAAGTGTTTCCGATTATTAGTGTGGCACAGTGAGTAAGCAGACTGCCCTTAAACTGAACATGTTCAAGCCCCTGTGTCGGCAAACATCCGCCCTGCTAAGCTTGTCATTTTTCCAGCTTAGTCGTGAGCACGAAGGGGGATAGTAAGGTTTCCATTGTGACAGAAAGGAGCCAAGTCCAGGGAAAGTAGGCCTACATCACAAAATCCTGGGAAGGAACTGAGAAATGTTGCACCACCTGTTGCTTCGTCCAGATCGTGATTTATTGAAAATAACTAAACCTGAGTTTTACATGTTTGTATACATTTGCAATATTTGGAAGCTCAGTATATTAGGCCTGTGTTGTGAGTTATTATGGGTTAAGACATATAATACATGAGACAAATAACTTTTTTCCCCATCTGTCAACACAAATTTTCATCAAAAACAGGTGAATATACCAAAAAAATTTAAACCGTGGTAGGCAAGTTTGAAGGAAAACAAGAAAACTAACCTACACCACCAGTCAAAAGTTTGGACACACCTGATTGAATGTACTATGTTTTTCATTATCTTTCATTATCCATCAAGGCAAAGGGCGGCTACTTTAAAGATAGTTTTGATTTGTTTAACACTTTTTTGGTCACTGCATAATTCCATTTGTGTTATTTCATAGTTTTGCTTTACTGTAATTCTAAAATGTGAAGAATAGTAAAAATAAAGACGAATGTGTGTCCAAACTTTTGACTGATAGTGCACCTTTGGTGATTGTAATGTGAATTAACGAACATTTAGGTGGTCAAATAATGCCAATTGGATCTTTAAGTATCCTTGTGTTAACTACTTCATACTCAATAATTACAGGAAATATGCACAAAACAATTTCAGGTATTCAAAATCAAGTCTTATTGAGGAAAATACATACAAATTACAACTCTGAGTCATGTGCCAATTGGAGTGCTCCTCTGAGTGCTCACATGTTGTTATAACCGACGAAAGAAATAACCAATCAACAGGTGAGGAGACCTTTTGTTAAAACGATCAACGAAAAATACACAAATTGGTTCCCCTCTCTCTTCATCTCCACTCTATTTATTATGTCCGATCCTCCTCTTTTTCCTCCTGTTATTCCCTCTCCCCTCTCATTCTGTTTATTTTTTTCCCAAGCCTTCCCACATCACAGGGAAATAAATTCACTTTTTCGATTTCTTTGGCTCCAGTTCCAAACCCAGTAATTTTGAGATAGAGAGGCCACGGAAAAGTCTGCCGAGAAGGATTCATCTCTCCAATCCCCCAGCCTCGCATTTTATCGCCAGCTCTTTAAAAGCATGTTTAATGTGCTGCTCCAAATGGAGAATTGCCCTTGTAGATCACCGCCACACAATTCACAAGTCTCCCTCAGGCCAATACTGGTTTGTCTGTTTTAGTTTAGTTGTGTGGTCTTGTGTTTTTTTTCCCCTTTTTTTTAATCTTGCACCCTCTGCTGTGAAAGACTGTGTGTGTGTATGTGTGTGTGTGTGTGTGAGGGAGAGAGGTAGAGGAAGAAAGAGAGAGACGGAGACAGATGGGAAAGTTGTTCTGGATCGGAACAGCCTAAAGGAGGTCAAGGCAAAGCGCAGGCCACATACACAGTCTAGGCTGAAGAAATATTCCTGCATGCCATGTCCTTGTACTTTTATCTTCCTGTTTGATGTCTTTATTTATTTATTTTTTTCCTTCTTCCCATGTGGACACTGGCCAACTGAATTTCCCTTGTAAGGATAGAATTTATTAGAATCTATTTAGTGAGGATGGGACGAGACGATGAAGTGAGCTTACACCTTTAATGTGAGATTTCTGAACATTGTTGATTTTGGAACATTTTTGCATAGAGTGATGTGAGTTTGACAGTCAAGGCCAGTGCATTGTGCTGTGTAAACACATTGGTTTATCAGCTGCAATTATAAAGGCACTATCACCTACACTGAAATTCTGGCCCCCACACTAACATATAACCATTTGAAAAAAATATGAGTTAGAGCTTCAGTGTTGGCAGGAATGTGAAATGTTGAAATCCTTTGACTGCCTCTTTTGATCTTGCATTAAAACCCTTCCATATACACCAAGACTGATGATGACATTGCTTCCCTTTAATGATGCGTAATTGGTTTTACTAGTGGCCGTCATTGCTGACAACAAGGCCTCTGTAGCTGAAGCCGGATCCTGGAGCCATATCGTGCTGCAGCTGTGACATGTGAGGTCTGGATAAGGGAGCAGGCATAGTGTTGGTTCAGCATGTTGGTGTTATTGCTGTTCCCACATCTGTTATTGGGTCCTCTAGATAAAGTACCTGAGAGTGGAGTAAGGGGCGGTATAGTGGATGGCCACCTGCAATTGACTTATGGCCATGGAAAACGGACATGGATGGAAACTGTCCATCTTGTGAGTTTCGGTGGAATGTGGTGATGTATTGAGTGACTGTCCTCTGATTGTAAAAAAAAAAAAAAAAGCCATCTTAAGTGATTTTGAGCTTATGTTCAGTATTAGACATTTCCCATACAAATAAAAAAAAAACATTTTCTCAAAACATTTTTATCTCATTGCAGAATGAGGCCAGGCACCCTGCAGAGAAACCCCATTTCAGCCACTTGTATCCATGATCTCATTTTTCAGTCGCTACCCAGAGCTTGTGACCACAGGTGAGTGAAGACTGACCGGTAAAATGAGTTTTGCTTTGCGGCTCAGCTTACTCTTCACCACCACTGCCCATTACAAAGCCTGCATTACTGCAGCTGCTGCACCTTACAGTAATATCAATCTTACAACCTAAGGACTTTGCTCTGCATTTGTTTAGAACTAGCTAGTTGAGTGTGAGTGCATTGCATTGTATTTAAATTGCTGCTGCAATCTACAAGTTTACTTTTCACAAGTGAGGATATTGCTAAATCCTTTAAGCCAAGTGTAGGGACTCTAGAGGATCCCATTGCTGAATCAAACCACTGACTTCCCTATAGAATGTAAATTATGGTACAGTATAGTTACTATGTAAGTGGCTATAGAGTATTAACACACAGTGTTTTGTTGTGTGACTGCATAGTATAGACGTTTTTATAGTATGTTTACACAAAATGCCTTTAAGCCTATCTATTGCAGTTCAAGGCTGTTGCATGTTTGGAATACAGATGTTGTGTTTTCATGTTAGATTAAACAGATTGCTGCAGGGCTGCTCCTGGATCAGCGCATTACAGCGCATTGCCTACTGTCAACTTGTGACTCTGTGGGTTTAAGTCTGACTCACAGCTTATGTCATCCCCTCTCTGACTCTCCTGTAACTCTACCAACCGGCTATGATTGTTTGACTGTTTTCATGTCAGGCTCAGTTTTTGACTGCTTTTGCAAAAGTAATTTAAAGTAATATAAAATGTTCACCTAGTAAAATAAAGAGTTTTACAAAGGCAACTTTACTCGTATCTCAAGTCAGTCTCAAGTCTTGAGGCACAAGTCTCAGGTCAAGTCCAGTATCTTATGCATCATGGGTTTGATTTCTATAATCAGTTTCAACTTCAATAAATTCAATCATTCCATTCAAATTCAGAAAACAGAATTTAAATTGAGTCGTCTGGTGAAAGAAATCTCATCACTTTCAATCAAGTAATTTACACAAACACAAGATCTTTTGTCAAGACTTCAGAAACCTTTTCAAGTCATCAAAGTACAAGTCAAGTCAAGTCTAAAGTATTTTCTTCAAGCATCAAGTCAAGTCTCAAGCAACTAAAACTGTAACTCGAGTCTGATTCGAGTCCCAGTCATGTGACTCGACCCCACCTCTGGATTTACTGGTTACACTTACTCACTGTTAATGGTGAATGTACTTATAGTGACAAGACAGATGGAATGTTATCCTGAGAAACCCCAAGGGTGCAATGCCTCTGGGCCAAGCATACTGACTGCCCGTAAGTGACCCAGCTATAACTCATGTCCAGCTGACGCTCTTATCCAGAGAGAAGGAGGCTTCAGTTTCTTGCTGAAGGACACATAGCTGTTGATCAGTAACGCTCAATAATTCACAGTCCAGTCACCGCACCTGAGAAGGTTGGACCGCCTCACTAATCTAATAACGGTCCCAACATCTGACATTTCTACTAAACCGAGTTAAGTCAGCGTCACAAATCTGCCGCTCAGTCACTTATTAACATGGGTACAAATCCCACCTCACCTGGCCGCATTTTCAAACCCTGCACCTCTGCTGTGTTCTGCTTTAATTCATTTTCCCCATTGTAATTCTTTCAGTCTGTCCTCTCTTTCAACCCCTATTTTCTAAACAACCCCCAGTCCACCACTCCTTGTTCACGGTCCAACGCTCCACAGCTGGTAGTGGTGGTGGTGGTGGTGGTGTGTGTGTGTGTGTGTGTGTGTGTGTGTGTGTGTGTGTATGTGTGTGTGTGTGTGTTGGGGGAGTGTTCAAAACAACCCCAAAAAAAAAATAGACTCCCTGTTTAGGGATAAAGAGCATCCCGCATCCCATCAGAGTGGCTAGGAAGCTGTGGCTAAGTGTAGCCTAGGGCGTGCTTACTTTGGTGTTGCAGTATTCAACACACACACACACACACACACACACACACACACACACACACACACTCACACACACACACACATAATCACACACACAAACTGCGCACTTCCATATATCCACATAAACAAACACACACATATATTAACCACATAAATTGCAACACCTGCAGTACACCGGCTATGAGAGAGGCATAATTTTAACAAGGCAGAGAAAGAAAAGAGAGGGAATAAATGTGAGTCAGACAGAAAATGAGGAGAGAGGAAGACAGATCAAGGAAACAGAAGAAGAAAGACAAAGGTTGAATAGAGGGTCAGAAAGACAGAAAGTGTGTTTGTGTATGTGTGTGTGTGTGTGTGTGAGAGAGAGAGAGACCCTACCAGCCTCGTCACAGCTCTGCGTGTTATGCCGGCTTACACTATGGTCTGGGTGAATACTCGATTCTGATTGGCTGCAGGGTGTCCATTAATACCTGATAATGGACACCTACTAAGTAGTTCCAGTGAAACTGTCTGTTCACCGTTCTAAATTAATGCGCTGGCTACGTATTATCAGCCTGTATCTAAAATGAGTAACCATAGCAACAGGGACGCAGTCAAAGCCTCCGTTTACTCCGTTCATTTGTTTCTGAAAATTTTTATATTGATTTGGGGACAATGACATGGTTGGATAGCTAGCTAGTCTTGTTGTTAAACATACTGTCAAATTATATTTACTGTTTGTCAACCGTACGCAATGTTATTGACTTTGAATCTTGCTAGCATAACGTTAGCTTTCTGGTTCATAGCTGAGCCAAAGGCTTCTATGAGCTGAGCGGATTAGAAATATCTCCCGTTGCCAAGTCGTATCTAAGGTTCATCCTATTTACTGGAGTAGTGAACAACGTTTCCATTGCATAAGAACCTTATGGGATGGTAATGATTGTTCCAGGTATTAGTCAAACCCTCAGGTGTTACCAGGGAAACTGAGTTATGGCTTGTGAAAAACTTTAGATTTTGATTACAAAACGCATGAAAATATAAATTAATGGTCTTAATTTTTTTTCTTTGGCAAGTGACCATGGTATAAGCGGGATAATGCCCTTCAAGGTGTCCATTATCAGGAATTACTGGCCTCCCCGTCGTCCATTAATTCCTGATAATGGACACCTCGTCGGGCATTATCCCTTACATAGCTGCTGGTATTCCATAACACTTTGTTGTTTACCGTGCAGCATGAATCCACAGAAAGTAAGAGAGTAATATTACAATGCTAGCATCCTTAGATGAGGCTGCTAAATTGTGTCTGTTCACAATAACAAGGCTCATCACCTTACAACACAGCCTGCATTAAGAGTGAGTATTGCACTCTCTTATCCATACAAACGCACACACATACACACAAGCTACATAAATTGAGAGACACCTGCAGTAGATCTGATTTGCATTTATTAAAGCTGCATTAGGCAACTTTGCTTGCTGGTGGCCTCAAATGGCAATGAGAAGTAACTGTTTGAATTCTGCAGTAAAAACACAGTGTTATAGAGGTTCAGTCATTGTTGGTGAGTCCAATTATCTCCAGACAGAGCATTCTCTCACTGCTGTTTAGGAGGCAGTTTTGCATTTTGGTCTCAAGTTTTTTTGGGGTTTTTTTTTGTGATCAATTGCATTGCTGTGCGCAATTGAAGATAAAAGAAAAAGGAGGTACCAGGTAGATTGAAGTGTTTCTGAATGTCTTGGAATGAGCGGAGACCCTCAGCCCCAAAAATATCTGAGAGTGTATATATACCATTATTAGACAATCTGGGAAAAGATATGGAACGCCCTCCCAGCTGGAGACCAGCATTAAGAAATATGGGTGATTGAAGATACCAGTTGAGAGTAATTTTACAGAATTCTTCAGTGATACACCAAACAGAGATAAGCTCAGTGATAATGGAGCCAAATTTCATTTTAGATTGTTTAACAGAGATATTGGAATAAATAAGGTCTTGTAATCTGTGAGGCTGAACAATGTTCTCCTCAATGGAATGCCAGGACACACAAGCAGCAGGATCAAACCAGGTGGAGAGAGGGCATAACACAAATGATCAATAGTACCATTGAAAGTTTGGGAGACCTAATCCACCAGAATTGTTTTGTCTCTGAAGGGTAGATAATTTAAGTCTGGGTGGTGGTAGCGCTGTCGCCTCACAGCAAGAAGGTCCCGGGTTCGATTCCCGCCTGGGTCGCTGTTGACCCTGGGGTATGTTCTCCCCATGCCTTCGGTATCTAGTGCCCAGGTGGGTTATCTCGTGAAAAGGGGCCTTTCTGTGTGGAGTTTGCATGATCTCCCCGTGCTCACTTGGGGGTTTCCTCCACTAAAAAAACATGCAAGAAGATCGTCGCCTGACCAGCGATGGCAAAAAGAAGAAGTTGGTCCCCGGGCACCGCGCTGCAGGCTGCTCACCGCTCTTGGCCTGCCTGAGGAGGAGCACGAGCAAGGATGGGATAAAAGCGGAGAACGAATTTCACGGTACCATTCAGCGTGTGTCGCCGAACACGTGTTTGCATACGGTGTGGTTGTTGTGACCAAAACAAAGACAGGTTTCTCCGTCCCTGTTTGTTTTTTTTATTAGCCCAGATAAATTTAGAGATCAGGGAGTGAATTTTCTTCCAATAGTCTTTGGGTGGAGCCAAAGATGTGATCCACCTTTGAAGATCAGTTTCCACCTCAGCAAGCACTTTTCTTAAAATTATTAGTCACAGTGATTGTAACCATGGGACACACTGAAACTCCTAGATATTTGAGGGTCTGGACCACAGGGACCACACAGGCGGAGGCAGCTGTGCCTCCACCAGCTGTCTAGCGGAGGCATTAAGTGGTAGTAATGCAGATTTTCCCCAGTTAATTTTATATCCTGAGACCTGGCTAAAGTCATTAAAGATATTCAGGAGGTAACGAAGAGACTGAGAGATATTCTGAAGAAAGAGCAATATGTCATCTGCGTACAAAGATATGTAGTGTTTGGTGTTGTGTACAATAATAGGGTCATGACTAACTGACTGCCGGACCACCTGGGCCAGAGGTTCAAGAGATAGAACAAATAACAAAGTGGAAAGAGGACAGCCCTGGCGAGAGCCCCTTGCAATTGAAAACTGCCTGGAACAGGTGTTCCCAGTCAACACCATAGCTGTTGGGTTAGTATACAATACTTGCATCATTGCTAAAAAATTATTCCCAAAACCCATATGGCGCAATACAGACCAAAGAAAATGCCACTCGAGGCAGTCAAATGCCTTCTCTGCATCAAGTGACAAAATAGCATTTGAGGAATCTGCGGTGTTGGAAGCTTCGATAACATGGAGAAGGCGGCGGACATTGTCCGAGGCAAGGCGTTTCTCTTGAAACCCGTTTGATCCGGACAGATTAAAAAAAGATTAAAGCGGTCATATATGGTTCCAATCGAAAAGCTAAGACTTTGGCAAACAGCTTAATATCAGCATTTAAAATTGACAGAGGGCGGAAGCTTGAGCAGTCAGATGGGTCCCTTCCCTTTTTAAAAAGCATAGAAATAATAGCTATGTTGCCATTTTTAGAGAAAGAACCATTTCTACTTGCAGAATGTAAAAGAGGACCAACTTGGGGCCAAAAGGCTAAATAAAACTCTGGAGGTATACCATCTAGCCCTGGTGACTTACCCGTATTCATATTTACCAGGACTTTGTGCAGTTCAGTCAGAGTTATGGGAGCATCTAGTTCGAGGCAGGCATCATAAGGAAGCTGCGGGAGTTGAAGGGGGTTCAAAAAGCTCCTGAAAGAGTACTTGTTATAATTTATCTCTGAGGTGTACAGAGTGGAGTAGAATGCACTAAAATTATCATTGATCTCAGTTGGGACAGTGCACAAATTCCCCGTGGGAGATTTAACTGAGGCTATGTTTGCTAATTGTTCATTGATTTTGAGTTTCAATGCCAGTAAATGGCTTGGTTGGGCACTATGAAGGTAATAACGTTGCCTAGTGCTATGGATGAGAAACTCTGCGCTGTTTCTCAGTAATTGATTAAGGTCTTTTGTCAGCAACTCTCGCTTAAGGGCAAGATCAGGGGTAACTTTCAGAGACATAATACTTTCTGTGGCTGCTATTTTATTTTCCAATTCTTGAATATGAGGCAATCTCAATTTATTTTTCACTCAAAGATGGGTTAGCTGTCTGCCAAACATCTATAACAGCACAGTCCATAGCCCATTTCCTCAGTACAGAGGATGCAAGATGCTGCTCTCTCCCCTCAGTTAAACCAGTTCTATCCAAATCACCCCCTATTATTAGACCAAATTCAGATAAATCAAGCATAACTTTAGTCAAGTAGTCGTAAAAATTTCTATCAAAGGAGTTTGGGGCATATACAGAAATTTACTATATTATTATATTATTATATTATAAATTTACTATACTATATTATTTACTATCATTTACTATAGTTTTAATAAAAATAACTACCCTCAGAGTCCTTCCCAGATCTTAAGTTTGTGAACTGAAAACTGCATTAGCAACAATCACTACTAAAAAGACAATTTTTGTTTTTTTAGTGTTTGAGGAGGAAGCTATAACATGGTAGAATTTATTCTGTAGTCTGAAAACATATTTTTCCAATAAATGGGTTTCCTGGAAAAAAGCCACATCTATTTTTCCCCTCTGCAATAAGTCCAATGTGCTTGTGCGTTTATGAGAAATATTTAGGCCCCGCCCATTCCAAGATTGGAGTGAAATACTAGTCATGGCTGTCTAGCTGAAAAAACAATGTCAGAAAAATGCACCAAGTAAAGCAACTACCATTGTTTAATGTCAAATGATTAGATCCATAGGGTCCTGACCCCCCCACCCATCAACCCCCAATTCTACAACACCCTTACCCACCAGCCCAGCCTCCTCCCATCCCCTCCTGTCCCCTGGTCCCTAAAATTAAGGCCCATGATCATGTATAAGAGGGACATAAATCTCCATACCCAGGCTTCCCCTATTAGAGTGGGGGGACAATGAATGGGACAAACCTCCCATAAATGAAATGAGAGAAAATAAATAAATAAATAAATAAATAAATGGAAAATAAAATAAAGAAAAATCTGAATAAAATAAAAACCTAGTCAATCTAGTCAATCAGCCTAACAAACAATGGAGGAGTCAATATACAATCACAATGAATATAGTAATAAAATAATTGTGATAGCCCCCCGAAAAGAGACCCAAACGGTAGCCACATACCCCTGGCAAACAGCAACACAATACGGGCCAGTAGTAGCTCTATAATCTAATTGTCTCACATGAAAGCCCAGAGAGCAATAGCTCATGGTCTTACCACCAGCAGGTGATCATTTGGAATATCTGTCCTTGTTATTAGGCTCCAAAGAAGCCACGAACTCCTCAGCTTCTAATAGAGTCTCGTAGTAGCGGTGATCGTCTCCCTTGGTCAGCTTGATTGTGGTCGGGTATAGTAAGAAAGCTTGATAACCAGCAGTGCACACTCGGTTCATGATAGCGTAACAGGGCTTCCTGCGCTTGGCTGTAAAGTCGCTGTAATCCACAGCAAAGGCGAGAATAACTGTCCATCTCTACAGGAGATTCCCTTGCTGCTCGTAGGATTCGGTCTCGGTCGGTGAAGCGGAGACACTTAAAGATCAAAGGTCTGCAGAAGGACGCTCCAATGTGGTGGCCACGCATAATTTCCACCGGCGGCCCAGAGCCAAATAGGGAAGGCAACCATGTTGGAAACCGGTTCTGAAGGAATGAAACAGCATTGTTCCCTTCCAGTCCTTCCTTTAGCCCAAAGATACGCACGTTGTCACGTCGCATTCTGTCCTCCATCATTGCCATCTTTTCCTCAAATTTCAACTGCATTTTATCAACTTTGTCCAAGCAGAGAGAGTTAGATTCCTCCATGTCGCTCACCCATTTGTTAAATCCTGTTGAAGCTGCATGCACTGCTTTAATATCCGCTGTGTTCTGCTGAATGGCAGATTGCATTCCTTCCAATCTACTTTCCAGTCTGTCAAAACACTGGCCGAATTTTAAATCCGCGCGCTCAAAATGTTTGTCCATTGCCTCCAGCAGTATCGCCATATCCACGTTCCTGCTCGTATCAGTCATTGGAAGTTGAAGTTTTTTGGTCTCAAGTTTTTGAGTCATTTGAGTGCATGAAAGAGATTTCCCACCAATGACCATAATGGATACCATAATTTCATGTGGGCGAATCTATGGCATCTTAAATAGAGGGTATGTGACCTCTTCTCTGTTACAGCCCATTTTTGTGAGTTAGGCTGACAAGACAGGTGTATTTTTACATCAAAATCTCACCTAGTGCAGCGTTAAAGACCAAAGGTTTTTCTGTATTCAAGACTCAGCTGTCTTCCCAATTCAACACCTCTAATGTCTGCATCAATTTCCATTTAGCGCAGCCTTCTCTGTGGGAGTCTGGAGATGGTACAGGTATGCAGAATGAATATTCCACCCAAGAAGTATTGGGTATCCTTCAGACTGAGCTCTCGGCTTCAAATCAAAGTCGCAGTGTCAGTCCCAATCACAGCCTGTACTTGCTGTGTTAAATTGGAGAGATATTGCTCTCTGAATGACCTGTGTGTTTGCAACGCACACACACACACATACGTGCATGCACACACACCTCCAGGCACACACACACAAGCTGCACTCACGCAGACACAATGACTGCAGTAGACTTATGCGCACATTCTAGTACACACACACACACTCTACACACTCTTTTGCATTTGGAGGATGAGTGAAGAGAGTAGTGAACTGAGAGGGTGGTTTGACTTGCGTGGGGCGGTAATAGGGAACAAGTTGTCTTGGTGGGCAGCCAAAATCATTTAATTTCAAGCACAGGTAGGAGCTAGCCAGCCACAGAAGGTAGATACGTTTCTACTGAGCTTATCTGAAATTAATCAAAATCATCACTCCGAGAGTCTGAACTGATTTCACACACATTCAGCAGCACTGAGTACAAAAATACACATGTCACTGTTGTCGGACAAAAACCACGTATCTGCAAAAAGTATGTTTTAAAGAAAATATTGCTTAATTTCCCATTGGCGTCCATGTATTTTTTACATTATATGAGGGTTTGTTAATAGGTTTCTAGTGCATAAACTTCAGACAAAACATAAATGACCATGTAAACTTTCAATAAGAAAAAGATAAATTGCAGTTATGAGGTTTTCCCATGACAGGGGCAATAGATATTTCCATGTTGGAAAAAGTTTTGGGCAATTTTTATGAAGAAGTTTTATGTTAAAGTTTTTCACCTTTAACCAAAAAATGGGTCACTGGCTTTTCCTGGTGGGTCCACAGAAGAGTTATATTTTTTACTGGGCCTGGATCCAAAGGCAAGACTAAATTTTTTCCATTTTGGGTTTCGGGTTGAAAAGATTATGAGCTGCTTTACAATATCGCAAGAGGGCAGCAGTTTTAGGATATAAGTCCAAGGTTCAGGAAAGTTCAGTAAAATTGTTCTTTTGTGTGGATTTAGCTCAGATACTTCACCTTCGCACACTAATCCTCGTATTTGATATAGGACCAGTAGCCTGCGAAAATACTCCTAGAAAAGATTTATTTATCTATCTCTCCTTGTGTCGCTATGTAAAGCCTGCCATTTTCACAGACAGAAGGATAATTGATCTCTCTGATGAAACGCATTATATTTTACTGTAACTGTTTTATCCATTTGGCCCCAAAATAATGGTCAAAGTGAATCATGTTCAGTAAAAGCGAGAATCGATCAACCAATACTTTATGTTTATTATTCAGAAACAGTATCAGCAGTGAAAAAATCATTTCACCGCATCCCCACTTTACATTCACCGCAGGTCTAGCGGACGGATTAGGGGAACTACACAGTAAATATATACAGTGAATTGGTAATAACATTATCCAACCATGGAAACATAAGCACGTCTAGTCCTAGGTGGTTTGCAGAGGGTGACGAACAAATATACCTGATATTCACAGCAAATCCAAAGGTGAGGCTAATGTATAAACATTGTTTTTATTCATGAGTCTCTCTCTTCCTGCCCTCTCCCCCAAGGCTGTATAGTCCTAACAAACCAAAACGGTGAACTGAGTATAATAATCCTTAAATTATGGGTCAGGGGTTGTGTGTTTATAGTTTTGTAGTGTGTTTGTTTCCTACGTGACAATAAAGTTTTAATGGGCCTGGGTCCCAGGGCAAGAGTCTAAAGGTAACATTTGGGTCCTGGGCTGAAAAAGTTGAACAAACCCTGTGTGTAGAGTGAAGGACTGCACAGGTCCAGCTTGAGATATCCTTGGCAGAAACAGTTTTTTGGAAGACAATTGCACAGAGCATAATGTGATATAATCAAGCGGATTCAGGTGGCAGGTGGGTTAGGGAGGCTGCCAAGTAGTCAGAGGGTTGGATGCCTGTAAACAAAAGTGAACAATATTGCCCAGGTTCCCCAAAGCAAGGGCATTTAATCCCCATATATTCCACTCCCTGCTCCAAGGCTGAGAATTGGGAGTTAGACAGCATTAGAGAGAAAATACTGTTTTACAGCATAGTGGGGAATTGCTCACAAAACAGTATGTTCTTGTGGTTAAATCTGTTCTTGTAAAAAAATGAACAACGAGAAGAGAAGAGAAGAGAAGAGAAGAGAGTGTACAATGAGTTCACTATGTGTTGCTCTATGTGTGAATTGCCGTGCTCATAAAGCAGAAACTGTTAAGAAACTTTAGTAACAACATCAACAACTTCTAAAAATGATGGCCAAAAAAAATATAAATATAAAAAAATATATATATAATAATATAATATAAAAAAAATATATAAATATATATTTTATATATTATAATATATAAAATATATAATATAATATTTTTACAAAAATAACCTGATGAAGGTCTGTGTACCGAAACGTTGTTCCCAATAAATCTTTTCTAATTGCAAGTGAAGTAGACAGTGTGCAGGAGTCCTTTGTTCTACTACATGTCACTTTTACTGTCATTTGTTCATTATTACTGCTAGTTTAATAGCGAGCCATATACCGCTTCAAAGCGCGCAAGTGCAAAATCATATAAAGAAGTACCTCAGTAATACTAGCCATTATAAATGACATTTTAAAGCAGAGCAAAAGGACCGCTCTTTCATATAGACTAATTGAAACCGTTTTGCTGAACTACACTCACCTTTGGTTTACTTTATTTAAATCTTTTCCTCCCTGTTATTTTTCTCTCCTCCCACTCCCTTTCTCTCTCTTTATTGAGCTGCTGCTGCTGTTTTACTTTCTTGCTTTTCTTCTAGTTTTTCTGTCTTTGTTTTGTGTCACTCGCACTTTCTCTGCTTTTACTGTCGGGAAAAGGCCTGTTTAGGGGAGAGTGGGTGAGGCAGTGGAGTGGCACACACACACACACACACACGGTTGGATAGTAGGGAGAGGTAACCCTTAAAAGCAGAGTTAGAAGCACTCCAGCAGCCTTATATAAAAGACCTACTACAACTTCACATCAGTCACGACATCAAACAACTACTCCCTCCTCACACTGGCCCCTTAGTACATTGTCTCCCTATACAAACACTACATCTTCAAATGACTTGTATAAGCAGCTAGCAGGTGTGTGGTATGTGGGTAGGATCATACCCAGCACAGGTCAAAGTGGCAGCTTTTTGTTTCGTGTTCTGCAGGTGCAAAGTGCCTCTTATCCTCCTGAATATGTTTGTGATCGTTGGCTGAGTGTTTCTCCCAGACTAGATCAGTGGTGATGATCGCTTTTATCTCCAAGTACAATGAGTGTTCAGGAATGTGTCTTGACATACTGATAACGTACAGTTTAACAGTACATACTTAACATGGTAGGACACTAATTTGGCAACCCATTCCAACTAGCCATGACCTAAATTTAGTCCCAACCCAGTAGTTGAAGAAAGGCCGTAAGCTATATACGTATATATTATATAGTTGAGCTTCTGAATTAAGATTTTGTCCATAAAGTTTCTCGTTGTATTGTATATCTTGAGGTTATATTTTATATGCCAGACCTACAGTAAGTAAAACAGTATTTGCATACACTTTTTATGTTCACCATATGGTTTAGCCTATACTTGGATGCCAGGTCGGGTTCGTCAGAAAGTTTAGACAACTACAAGGAAGTTTTTGAATCTCAATTTAGTATTGCAGACTATACACAGACTGAAAAATCAGTTTGAAACCACACAAATAATAAAAGGAATGAGATGAAAAAAGTTGCATGCTAGTGAGAAAAAATAAGCTTTAATGGAAGTTGCTTGTCCAAAATGAGAAAATCTTGATGTACCAAAAATAAATAAATGAATAAAATCATAAAAAGATCATTGTTTTCATATTTCAATAAGACATTAAAGCTACAATAAACTGACTATGAACTCCATTTCAAGCCGAAAACAAAGAAAAAGGATTGAGTTACAAGGGTGGAGTACTCTTTAATGGGAGAGTGGTGCTCGTCTAACATTACAATCTGACACTGAAACTGCAATGACACAGGATCTAAACAGCTATAACAATTGAATAGGTTATAAAATTTGAAAAAAAAAAAAAAGTATGCCTCATACATATTTCAAGTCATATTTGCGACTTTTTATGGCTGCCATACGGTTTGGCCTATTGGGATGCCAGATGGATGGAGTTTGCCAGGGAAGTTTAGACAATCACAAGCAAGTACAAGTATTTGAATGTCAATTTAGTAAAGCCTTAGTATACTCTTATTAACAACTTACCTGTACCTGATGTATATGAACTGATGCAGTAAACAACACCCATCTGGTGTTCCATGCAGGTTAAAACAAACTCTTGACCCAGGTCTGTTTGTATTAAAATCATAGCTGGACTGACCGATTGATTGACTGAAGATTTGTTTTTTCCGATTTATCCGTTTACATGCAGGCAATATCCATATTGCCTGCATGTGTCGCGTAATATGTTTACAGTATAAGCCAGGCTGAGAATGAAAGAGACTGCCAAGTTTCTTTTTGCAATCTGCTCTGTGTGCGGGGGACAGTGAGGTGAAATTGGGGGGGGATTAATATAGGAAGGGAAGAAGATGGGTTGAGAGACAGAACAGAACAGAACAGAACAGAAGAGAGAACAGAGAGACGGACGCTGAATGCACATGAGAGGATGACTCAGTGCTGAATGACGCGTGTGTGTGTGAGAGAGCGAGAGAGTGGGAGAGACAGAGGGCGAGAGAAATCGAGGAAGAATGAGAAAATGAGAGGACAGACATAAAGAGAGAGAGAGGTGTGCAATCGCAGAGAGATAATAGAGTTAGAGAGACAAAAACAAATGAGGATGGGGGGTCCGAGCTCAAATAGATAATGTCTTCCTTCTTATTTTTAAATAACGCCGTGTGGGAGACTGTGTGTGATAGGGAGAGAGACAGAGAGAGACAGATACAAGAAACAAAGAGAACAATGCAATGAGATAAATACAGAGAGAGAAGCAGAGCAAACGAAGCAGAGGAGAGGCTGGTCCAGTGGCTCCTTCGATGAGAGTATGAAGGGATACAAAGAGGCAAAGCAATCCTTCCCTCCTGCCCACAACACACACACACACACACACACACACATGTCTGATGAGCAGCACTGCAAAGCAATAAGCAGGTCATGAACAGATCAGTATTAGGTCTCATATAGAGTCCCTTATTGTTATCATTTCTCCATTTTTGCCCTCTGTTCTGTGCGCTTGAGGGAATCTTTCTTACCTCTTACTTCTTACTATCCTCTCTCTCTCTCTCTCTCTCTCTCTCTCTCTCTCTCTCTCTCTCTCTCTCTCTCTCTCTCTCT
>NW_027280573.1:30000-67500 GCF_046629955.1 Centroberyx affinis
TGTGACCAAATCCACATGGATTTGCGAATCCAGATTTGATTTGTGAATACAGATTCATTTGTGAATACAGATTTGTGAATACAGATTTGACAACTTGTAAATAAATGCAAAAAAAAAACCTCACGTTCTGGAAAAATACACTTACAACTTTGAAAGATGTATGTGGAATTGTTTCACATTTATTCAATTTGGGTGGTATTTATTAGTAGAATTGTTTGACATTTATTCAAATTGAGTGGCATTTGTTTGTGGACAGGAAAACACATTTGTGATCATCTTGTTTATTTACGAGTTGTGAATACATTTGTGAAACTTACATTTAAGACAAATGTGACTGCATAGTTTTGGGAGTCAGTTTGGGAGTCAGTATGGCAGCAGGAACAGGACAGTGACATCACTGTAAGTCACGGATACAGTGTATTTACATAGCGAGATACAGAGAGACATATCTGCTCGCCTGTCCCTGTACTTGTAGTTCCCAACTCCAAATCTTTATCTGTAACACAGAAATAATTCTGCAATTATCAGAAAAGTAATTGAACTGTAATTTGTTTGTTTTGAAACTTTACATTGTGTTAATTACTTTTGCAGTATTTTTCCATATTAAAGTCACACCAGTAATTGGAATGAAAATTGAAAATAGAGGAGAGGTGGACAGCAGGGCTGGATGTGACAGAGAAGGCTTAAGAAGGCTGAGGGGATTAAAAAGAGGCAGGACGTAAGAAAATGAAAGGCTACGAGGCTCAGGGGGAGAGAGAGAGAGAGAATATTGCAGGAGAGGATAAGAGAGCAGAAAAAACAAGGAAGGCAAAGGGAGGAAAGGATGCAAGTCACCAAAAAGAAAGACAGAGAAAGATGCATTGAAAGGAAATAAGAAATAAGCAGTGTTGGGCAAGTTACTGAAAATTAGTAATTAGTTACAGTTACTAGTTACTTCTCTCAAAAAGTAATTGAATTACTTTACCAATTACTGCATAATAAAAATAATTAGTTACTAGGGAAAGTAACTTTTGCGTTACTTTTAAATGTCTGCTTCAATTCTCTTATTACACATAGCTATATTATTTTAGTGTTGCTGTGGCACAGTGTGGGAGACAACTGTCAAATTTTATCTATCATTGTACCCATTATCACTATGATGAAAAGTAAGTAGTGAAACAATAAAACACAATAGATATGTTTTGATAGGCGTATATATTGTAGCCTCGACAGGCCTTCAAATCAAGCATTAGTACACTGTGTGGGCTAAGTTATCGGACCAACCCAACTCTTTTCCAAGGAAAGTAGCTATTGGCTGCTCAGAAAGTCCCTGGAAGTCGCCAGATGATGTCATACGATAATTTGCATATCAATATATAATGCTAACTCCGCCCAACCCGGGCCAGTTTCAGCGTACGCCGGTAACAATTACAAGTGGACCCTATCCTACAGCCCCTGCTGTGGGAAGCGCTGTGATCGTCAGACCTCTCTGGATTAGACAAGCAAATAGAGAAAACCAGCATCAGCCGTACCAATTTATTGCCAAATGCTTTGGGATTCAACACATTAACATTGCTTCCCATGGGCAGAAAAAGTCGCCAGATTTGTCGCTAGTCGCTTCTGAGAAATAAAGTCTCCAGGGAGGTTGGTAGTCTTTTGATTCACTTGCACCACCGTAAAGTTGAATGATCATAAACCGGATAATCCAGTGTTGAGTAACGAGCCCATTTAAATTTCAGTAATTGTAATTGCGTTATTAATTTGAAAAAGTAATTAGTTACATTACTAGTTACTGCCAAAAGTAGTGTAATTACAGTAACGCGTTATTCCCAACACTGGAAATAAGAGAACAAGAGAGAGAGAGTTTGTGAGAGAAATCATGAGAAGGGAGACATGGGGAACGATGTCTTCCCCTTCTGGGCCAATCAGAAACAAACATGTCACCTTGTTTTGCTGTAGTTGTAGTGCCTCCCCTTGGACCAATCAGTGTAATTTAGAAAATGCTGGGGTGCAGCAGTGAGATGCATGGAGGGGGTTAGTTACCACTGGGTTGTAGGCAGTATGGTTATCATGTGGCGGATGGCTGCCTGTCACGGTTGGCTGGTGAACGGCATTGACGCTCGCTCGCTCGCTCTCTCTCTCTCTCTCTCTCTCTCTCTCTCTCTGCAGCCTGCAGAAGGGAACACAATCTTGTCATGTGCCAACACATTGCATGTTGGTGCTGAAGCATATGGACTGCTAATGCCGTCCCTGGCTCCAGGAAATAATATTATCTAGAGAGAGAGAGAGGCGGGGGAGGGGTGGATGAGAGACAGGGTGAGATAGAGAGGGGGGTGAATGAAAAAAGAGAGATGAGGGAAAGAGAAGAGGTGAGGGTGACAGAGAGGGGTGAGAGGTAGGGGTGTTGGAGAGGAGAGAGGAATAGAGAGAGAGAGATAGAAAGAGAGAGGGAAAGAGAGGGCTTGTTGAAAAAGAGTGAGAGAAAGAGATACAGGTGGGAGCAGGAGAGAGAGAGAGAGAGAGAGAGAGAGAAAGAGAGAGGGAGAGAGAGAGAGAGACGGGTAGAGCCGTGACAGCGTGTTGAATTATAAATGTGTTGGAAGCGAAGCATGGTCTCATACTCCAAGCTCACTCTGCCTGGAGTGTGGGTGGTTCATTGATGCGATCTGGCACATAGGACACACACACACGCGCACACACACACACACACACACAAAGCTGTAATAGAGGATATTATCAAGCAGTGAAATGGTTCCAGACTGTAAGCTCTGAGTAAATGGTCCTGTGTGTGTGTGTGTGTGTGTGTGTGTGTGTGTGTGTGCCTTGTACATGTACATGGATGTTTTCTCTATGCATGCCCAAAATGTATGTACTGTATATGTGTGTATATGTGTCTGTGTTGGTTTTATAAACCCAAGGATAGTAGAATTTGATGTAATCCTTCTCAAATGCAATCCTTCAATTAAGGTAAAAACATGTTGTGATAAAAGTTAACAGTGTTATACAAAATTATAACATAGGTGTACACATAGGTGTACTGAAATTACACATCCATTTTATCAGCGTAGTGCCATTCCTTTTCAGCTATTCCTTAATAAGTTGGATATGACTTTGGACAGGTCCTCTCAAGCCAGAAGTGCTTTCAATGTGTGAATTCCAAAAAGAAATCCTCTTTCTGAATAGAATGATTGACTTAAACTCAGCGCTGGTTCCATGAACCAATTCTATGATCCAATTAAACCCATTCAAAAGCAAGTGAATACTTTTAAAATATGAATGGTTGTCAGTCAGAATATGAAGGGCTCATTTCCAAAACATTATGTAGTATATCTCTTTTGGGAAAAAAAATCATGGTTGGTTGGATTTGGTTAAGGTTGCAGAAAGGCTTTGGGTTTAGGTTTAGGGTTAAATAACAGGGTTAGGGTTAGGTTTATCATGGTTAAATAAGAACCCTTACTTTCCACCGCACTATTTCTATGCCAGACTACTATCTGTTTCTAGTCATGTCTTCTTCACATAATCCTTACATGGTGGGAAAATACATTTCTCTCACCTTTTGTACATGGAGCACATATTTGCACTTAAAGACATCATTAAATTTCAGGAGACCAGGCTCAAAAAACGAAGTGAAAATGATAACTTGTAGCTGATTGTTATTATTAGAGAATATTGCAATCGTAGATGGGATGTGTCATCATTTTCATTCAGTAATTTTAGCTATTACAGCTGATAATTGATCCTGTTCTGTAGTAATCTGCACCATTTGAGAAAGAATAGACAGCAGCTGCCGCTGCTGTAGGCATACTAATAAAGCAGAGATGATGAAGATTGGGAGATTCCATAATATAACAAATGCACAATGCAGCAATCAGCAGCTGTACTGCAGCATTCAGAGTGAATTCAATTCAGCAAAGTGGAACTTCTGTAATGGCTGCTTCTGTATTTTATGACATTTTGGATTGTTTGTATGTTTCATATTTGGTATTAGTTTTGGTTGAACAGGTTATTTTGACTCACTCCAGAAAGATTTGAACTTCTTGAAATGGCCTTGTTTAGAGAGGGGGCTCAGAATAGGCCGGCAATATTTAAGCATTCATCTTTATTCATGCTTTCACCTCTATGATGTTGTAGAAGAAAAGCTTTAAAAAGAAATAAAAAAAATAAAAAAAACACTTTAGCATCCAACTAGACACACACACACAGATGCTGTTAATATTCAGTCACGCACACACATACACACATAGATGCAAAGACATGTATACACAAGCACACTGACACTCGCTCATATACACAGACATGCATGCACATACACGTGCACACACAGACACAAAACATGCACATAAACAAACAGCCTCTCGGCATTTCTGCTTTTTAATGGCCTTCCTCCTATTTTGAAGGCCATTAATGGGCTTAATGTTACTTTGCGGATTGGCAAAACAACTCAACTATGTGAACTCTTGCATCAGACAAATATGAGTCAGCTAGTAATGGTATGTAGGACGGCGTGATGCAAATTATATACAACATTGGGTTTGACATTTTCGTCTAAGCTATTCATCTTTCAGAAAGTCTGTCATGGTGTAATGGCTTTTTCCTCGGCTTTGGTCAATTACTCTGCGAGGGAAGTGAAGGGAAAGAGAGACGGAGGGAGAACGTGGAGGGAGAAGAAAGAGAAAGACAGAAATGAGAGATAAAGGAAAAGATGAAAGCGAGTGAAATATGGAAGTCGAGAGAGACAGAGGGTGAGAAAGAGACGGGATGAGATAGAGAGAGGGAGGGGGAGAGAGAGAGATAAAGAAGTCAGAGAAGAGATAGAGGGGAAGATGGACGGAGAGGGAGGAATGGTGAGAGAGAAGACGATGTGTGATGGAGGGAGGGTGTAACTGAGAGAGAGATTAAAGGGACTCAGGGAAAGGGTGAGAAAGATAGAACGAGATAGTGGGATGGGGAGAGGGAGAGAGGGAGGTTAACAAGAGCAGAGCAAAGGAAAGAGAGAGAGAGAGAGAGAGCTGGGAATGGTGTGGAGATAGAGGGGTCAGCGGAGGAAGAAGTTAGGATGTCAGAGTTTCGGTTTCTGATATTTAATCTGACCATCACATCATTAATCATAGTTTGACCAGACTGCTGTGAATGTAGCAAGCACAGATAATGGGGGGAGAAGTTGGAGAGGAAAACAGAGGAAGAGACATAGACACACTTTTATGTTTCTGCTGACTCACAGTATCTAAAATAGGAAGCACACACACACACACACCCACACACACACACACACTGACTTACAGTACGCAAACCTATAAGCACACAGACACACACACCTACTGTACCTATTACAGACAGGCAGATAAACACATATATACATATTCAGGCACAACACAACACACACAACATGTGCACATTCTCTCCAACTTTCTCTCTCTCACACACACACATACACACACACGTGCACACATACACACAACTTCTCTGCGGTGTCTCTAGAGGGGGAGCAGGGGGAAGTCTACAGTGTAATTAGGTCTTGCTTGGTCAGGACTTTTGTTGGGAGGCGAGGGACTTGTCTGGGGCAAAAACCATAACTCACTGAATACCACTAGACAGGGAGGGGAAGCCATTGTAGCTAATATTGTTGATAATGAGAGGAAGAGTGTGAGGAGAGAGGTAATGTTGCAAAGGCTGTGTATAGAGTTTTCACATTTCAATGCAAAAACAATTCACTGTAACTGATTCCAGAGTGCGATAGTAACAGCAGCCACCATCCAAATATGATTGGGAGGTCTTTTTCTATCCTAAAATCTGGTGAAATAGTAAAAGTGTCTGGTGATTTATTTTAGATTTATAACCCAGATTCAGAATTTTTATCTCAGGCTGAAAAAGTTTATGAACCACAACAGTATGTAGGTGATCAAAGAGAATGAAGAGAGCAGTTTTGAAACTGATGGAAAGTTTGTTGGAAAATTTGAAGTTAGAAGTTAGAAGTTAGGAGTCTTTTTGGAAGTGAAGAAATAACAGTTTGACACGATACACATAGGGAAGGTTGTGTTGGTAATAAGGAATATGCCAGATTTATTCCATTTAGGTGTTGGGTTGAATAAGTTGAAGAGTCACAACTGCAGCTAGACTTACAGTGAGGAGAAAGAGCGAAGATGTTGAATAAAGAAAGTGTGGGTGTTTTGAAAATTCAATGGGCCTGTAAAGAAAAAGCCATAACCCTTCACTGTTTTTACTTCTGTATTTCCAATGCAAGACAGGCTGGGGAACTTCTGTCAACAATCAAATCCTTAGAGGGGAGAAAGAGATTGATATTTTCGGACAGTTTAGGTGTAGAAGGTCTGATCATTAAAAACACAGTACAATGGTTTGCGGATCTTTTTGGAGGAAAGACATTTTGTTTCATTATTCAGTATGAGAGAGAGAGAGAGTTGATAGAAAGTTGAAAGAGATTTTCAAAAAGTTTTTCAAAAGAACTGTGAATAATCACACAAAAAGAGGGTTGAAAATTGCTAATTTGGAGGAAATGGACAACATGTCACTGTTGCATAAAAGGCCAGGCAGGAGACTTTCTGTGTTTTCTGTGTCCATATAATTGGTCTCTTGATGACACCTTTAGAGGACTGATTTTGTTTGCTTTCTTTGAAGAGGTTTGTCCGTTTTCACTGTCATTTTCAATCAAAAGTGAGGTGCACAAAATGATAGGAAAAACAAATCTGAAATACATTTTAGTGTGGATTTTTCAGTTAAGATCGCAATCATTTGGGGCTGTTTGGAGGAAAAGACATAAAATGGAAAACTTCATTTTTCCAAATAGGATAAAAGACAGAATGTAAACAACGCTGCCTAATAATGAGAAAGACGGAGAGAACAGTTACACTATTTTGGGGAATTTGGACTGAGAGGCTCTGATGATTAAAAATGCAGTGAGTTCTTCAAAGTCAAGTTCACTTCTCTGAAGTGTAGTGTGGGATAACGCAGAACTGTTCATGTCTAGTCAAGTTTATTTATAATGTGCTTTTGACAAAACAGGTTTGCTGCAAAGTGCTTTGCAGTGCAATACAATATATAAATACAGATAGAAACAATGAATAACTAACTGTTAATAACGGTGCTGTGAATGGAAGACCAGATATATAGATATGTTGTCCAAACTGAAATCAAAGATGATATATTTGTTTTATGAGTGCAGAAGAAGCAGGGGAAGTAAGCCATACTGATGATAATGAAACAGGGACAAAGTAAGGTTATGTTTTTTTGTTTTAGAAAAGTTTGGGTATAGAAGTTATCTTAATTAAAATAATACATCCTTTTTCAAAGTGCAGGACAGACAGTGGGAGTAAGTCATGAAGTTGATAATGAGACAGAGGCCAGAGAAAGGTTGACATTTTTTAGAGAGGTGGCTATAGAAGCTCTGTCAATTAAAAGTGACACTGGGCTGGCGCTGCAATGGGATGGTACTGTGTTGGGTGGAAGGAGATGGCTTTTCTGTTCAACACATCCCAGGGAAAAAAAGTGGCCAATATCCACTGTTAATATTCAGAGGAAGACAGGCAATGCAGAGTGAGAAAGAAAGAAAGAAAGAAAGAAAGAAAGAAATAGTGTTTCTGGCTGTCCTGGAAGGAAGATCCCTCTCTTTAACGAAGATTTCTTCCATTGTTTTTTTTTTACTAATGAGGGTTTCATTGGAATTTTTCCATCTAAGGTTGGGGGGGCATCGTTTTCATTTTCACATATTGTTTCATAATGTGGGCCTTGTGAAGCCTTTTGAGTCTGCAACTGTGATTAAGGGGTTTGCAAATAAACCTGACTTGACTTGCGCAAAGTTGCATGTAGCCTGTATCATTCATGGAGCAGGATCGAACTGTGTGCACTTTAAAATGAAATGTGAACAATGCTGCCCATTGGATATTACAGAGCCAAAATGTCATCTAGTACTTATAAAGCTGCCTGAGTTTAATTAGTGTAGTTTTTCAGTTTAACAAATTCTTGGCTAGATTTACACGTCCTAAAAATGTGATTTTCTGTCTATTTGCGGCACAAATCTGTTGTTTTTAATGCTGTCAAAACTGTTGAAATCTGATATTTTTGCTGTCAGTGTTGAAAGTGTCTCAAATCTAGTAAGGATCTGATTTACAGACAGCTGAATTGTGTCTGTACGGTTGCATCTGATTTTTTTTAGCCTTCACAGGGAAAAGCAGGGCCAGAGTGAAAGTGTCTCATTACATAGCAAACCCATACTCGTGTGTGCATTCATCGTTTGTAGATAGCTCATTAGGATGAGCTCATGTTTGATGTGCAAGAGGTCTAAGGTTCAACCCCTCGCTCCCTCTCAATAACACACTCTATGTCTTTGTGGTAATGCAAGTCCTTGTATTAATAAGATGAGGAAAGTATCAGAAGAATAACATATAGAGAGCTCCATGGGATGAGACAATTCTTGTGAGACACAAAGTCTTCTGGTTCTTCTGTCCGCCTCCCTACATCCCATGGGATTATAAATCTTTATTATTATTAGTTATTAGTAGCATGAACACTCATATAGATAAGATGACAAATGCACACCAAAAGTAGACCACCCCACCCCCACCCAGGAACCTTAAGATGCTCCATGTTGTTGCTGTTGAACACTTAAATGAATAAGATGGTAAACAGGTGAAAGGAGCTCGGAAATAGCTCAGCATGGGATGAGCAGCTGGTTGCACCGTCAACACCTGTGATTAATTGACCCACTGAGCTTCATTGCTTATGGACTTATTCCGCGAGAGCTTTTCAATTTTCTCTCTGGATGCTGGCGCTCCATTATTAAAACCACAGTCAGGTATCAAAGTCACAACCTCGACAACTTATTGTATCTGCTTATTGCAATAAGATAAGGCTTAGAACAGCTTCTGAACATCCTCTGAATGCTGGCTCTCAAAAGAAAAAAAAAACATTCAAGATGAGCATTGATGATGGGATCCAATCTCCAAGACTTTGTGTAATAGCTTATTCCTCAGTGCTGCCGACTCTATCAACAGCTTAGCTTGTCTGAGATCATTTCAATTTCCTCTTAGCCTAAGAAGTCAAGGCTCTTCTATGCAGGCTGTTTGAAGACAAAACCTCTGACCCTCTGACTAGTTTCTAATCCTATTAAGCTGGAGGAGCTGCACTTGCTACTGCGCCACAGAATAATGTCAGATAATAGCCTATACAAAGGGAAGCAATGATATGTTATCCTGTTACTGTACTATAATATGAGATGTCATACTATGACATTTTATAAACTGGTCCTCAGTTCTGGCTGGGCGAGTCAAGTGCTAAGTTGTTCTCAAATACCCTTTAAACACTTAAAAGCACTTTGTTTAGTGTTCAAGAACTATTTTGCTTGGTGGAAGAATATCATTCACTTGGCATTATTTATTATTATTGATTAAAAATAAAATATTTCTTGAACATTTGCATTACAATGGTATGTCCTTGCCATTGTACAAAACTCTGCATTGTCCTCTTGTGGCTCATTGGTTAAATATGTTAAACAAAATTTTGTCCCAACAGAACAATACAAAATATTCACGCAACATTTTACATGTCCTGATGAAGGTCTACGTCCGAAAGCTTGATAATTATTAAAGTTTTGTGATGATAAAGTGCGCGGAAGCCGAAAATCAACATGTAAAATTTATTTAGCAAGACAGTGAAAGTTGATATGAAATTAAACCTAAAATCTAATACTAGCTGAACATGATGTCATATTGGTGGAGGCCATCCTATGGAATAGTAGTGAAAACCAAACTAATGTAACAGGCTGCACTTCCAGCAGTAGATTTTCTGTCCTGTTCTGTGTTGTTTTGTACCGACCTGTGATGCTGACATCTTGCTATGTTGTTGAATTATGCAGCCATTGTTTATAAAGTTCTTGGCACCTGTATCTGTTCGCTCTCCCTCTCCCTCTTCCCCTCTCTTTCTCTCTTCTCTATACCTCCCTCCCCTCTCCCTCCCTTCATCTCGCTCACTTTCTCTCTCACATTCTCTCATTCTTCCTGTCATCCGCCATGTTTCTTCCATCCTCTCTCCCTCCCACCATGTCTCTCTCTCTCTCTCTCTCTCTCTCACACACACACACACACACACACACACATGCTCACACAGACACAGACACATACACGACTCCTTCCTTTCATCTATGTGTGTGTGTGTGTGTCTCTGTGGATGGTTCTAGCCAGTAATGGGATTGGGCAGATTATGCTCCAGTCATTGTTGTAATGTCCATGTTTTACAAATCTCTCCCTCCTCAGAAACTCTAATGCCAGCTGCCTCACAGGGGATATGAGATGATGCAGCTGTTAATGTGAATTCTTCATCTTTCTCTCCTTTACTCCTCTCCTTTTCTATCTTCCATTCTGTACTTTTCGCACACTTCAAAGTCTGAGGAGTCTAATCGAGTTAAAATCTCCTTCACAGATCACTGCACAAGCTGTTGAAAAGCTGATAGCTTTCCAGTTTCCAAATAGGAAGAGGAGAGACATTCATGCATTTTTCAACGGCAAAGTCCTGTGCAACTGATAGGACCGTGGACAGACTCTTGTATTTGCACTCTACATTGAAAAGCATTTGAATTTCCCACCTGTGTAATGTCCAGTGTAATGAGGGTCTATTCACACCGCAGCACTAATGCTGATGCCAAACTAATACTGTGTTTCAGATTAGGTTCACAGCCATCAGCTCTATTAAGTGCGTAATACACAGATATAATTACAGAGATATTTCACTTTGGTAGAACATATTCACCTTTTGGCACTCATATGAGTTTGTGTGCAGCCAAACTGATCAGGGGAACGGCTGTCAGCGCTAGCATTCTTGTCTTTTTCACAGCTTACAGTATCCGAATTAAGCTGGCAAAAATTTTGGTTGAAGCTTGAAAGTAAGACATTAGATGCAAAGTTAAATTGTACTCTACTCAGGTTTGTTTGCATACTAGCCTTGACGAGACACATCAAGCACAGCTCAAGCAGTTTGGAAACATATTCAAGTAAAGTCAGTGGAGTAAGCGTGGATGAAGAGATGAATATGAGGTGAAAGAAGAAGCGGTTAGCTCTATATTATTTTTACTACTACTACTTTTATTATTTTTACTGTATATCTTTCCCAAATTTTGATGAGAAAAATCTCTGAATGAGTGAATAGGGCATCAAAGAGAAGGTTAATCATTCATATTGTAATTCCAGATGAGCAGAGAAAACTCTCCACACTCCCTGAATATTATGAGTTGCCAGGAGTGAAGAAGCTGTCAAGGCGCCCTGGTTGAAAATTCATGAGAATCTCAGCATCTTTCAGGAGACTTTGACTTTTTTAAAAATTAGAATTATCTTGGCAGAATATTAAGTTCAAATATGTCGTGTGTGTGTCTTTCTCACATGCACACACTTGCTGTCTCTGTTCGACACACACAATGAAATGCAGCGATGCATTATATCACACACACACATATACGCACGTACACCCCCTACACCTCCAGTCTTCCAGACAGCTGCCTCTGATAGACGAATGGCTGAGGAAGAGGCACTGCACATCTGTTGTGTCACAGTCTCAGTTGTATTTAGAGCGTTAGTGCATAAAGACATGAACACAGTGTATCCTTATCTGGATCTAGTCCTATGAATTACTACATGTACTGCACACACACACACACACACACACACACACACTTAAATGGAATGGGAAGGTGTTCCTAATATTTGGTTCACTGAGTAAGTTGCACCCCTTTCTGAACAACCCCTGTCTCATTCCATTTAAGTGTGTGTGTGTGTGTGTGTGTGTGTGTGTGTGTGTGTGTGTGTGTTCATACACTCACTCATGCACAAAACATTAGGAACACCTTCCTAATATTAAGTCTTCTTTTTGTGTGAGTGTGTATAATTGTGTAAAGCTCCTTCCCCTTTAACTACATCCTCAAGCTCTTGCTGTAAAAAAAAAAATATATTATTTGACAACTTTGCTGGTTAAATAAGGGTTTAATAAAAAGTAATATTGTGTGGTTGATTAGGATTTCTTGATAATTTCTCTGGTGAGGGAGGATTTAAAGTCTTAAAATCAATCCAGCTTCAGTTTCAGCTTGATTTAAAACACACATGGGAAAGTGATTCCAGACACAGTGAAGAAAAATAAAATGCTAATGCACTTTGAGTGTCAGGCAGTGTTTGACCTTGGTTATGTGTTTGAATGAGTCAGGATGTTACCCATCAGCATTTATAAGTTAGATATGATTGAAGAGGAACGCTTGGTTTACAGGATCTCAGCGTTCAGGTAATACTTATCCTTTTGAGGCTGTTAAAGTCCATGGGAAATCAAATTAAGGTAGAGAGTTGACAGTCAGTGAGAACATCCATAATAGTTCTGCAAATGCTGAAAGAAAAATCCCACCTGAAAGCTTTCTTGCTTTGGGTCCTTTTTTTGTCTCAGAAACTACTAATAATGTACAAGGTTCAATACACATCTTTAAAAACTGAGCTCAGTTTTTTGTCTCTTTTTTTAGACCTATTGTATGGTAATTGGACACTATGCAGTAAACGGGGTTGAATGCTGGAGCACTTACAGTAATCCTCAAGACAAAGTATATTATGCAGGGGCAATCATGAATGTGCTGTAGATGCCAACATAATGTGCAGTGAAATGAGACCATCAGCTGTATGCTGTGTGATCACATGCAATGTCTCTGCTACACCTCAAGAGAGCTCTATATTATGGATGAGCAATAATGGTTATCCTGCAAAGTGCTGTAGTCGTGGGGGGAAATGGATAAGTAAATAAATTAAGACACTTAACTTCATTTTTGGTCTTTAGTTTTTCTAATTGAATTGAAAGTTTACATGGTCATTAATGTGTTGAGTGAGTTTAATCACCCTTGGGTCAAGTACTATTGCATAATATTATAAATACATGGATGTCAGGAGGAAGTAAGCATTAATTTCTTTCCTTCCTGAAAAATGTAAAAAAAAAAAAAAAAAAAAGTTTTAGTGCAAAGTTGTCCTGTTTAGCCAGAATATTCAGTGTGGCAGTCTACTTGACTCTTTTGACTCTATTGTCACAACCAATCAGAAATGGAGTTGCAAGAGCGGTGAGTTCCTTCTCAGACTTGTGTCATCGTCTGAAGGCTAAATGCCACTTGCTCTGCACAACTTGCTTTGTATGTATATAGGCTGCACCACAAATCCGTCTCTGTCACAACAAAATCCTCCTGCATCTCCTCCAGCTTTGTCCTTCCAGAATCTATCAGCGCAAAATCCTCATGGCTTAAAATTAAATTGTCTACTGTCTATACAGTAGGAAGGCATACAGAATTTAGCTGATAGTCAAGTCAAATTTATGAATAAAACTGTTCAAGCTCTCTGTGTGTGTGTGTGTGTGTGTGTGTGTGTGTGTGTGTGTGTGTGTGTGTGTGTGTGTGTGTGGTGGATATGAGAGCACTGGGGCAAAACCAGGGCAGAAAGTAAATGCCAGGCTCATGTAGGTTATACACAGTAATGAATTCCTGTGAAATGTCTCTGTGTATTCTGGCTACACGAGTGTCATTTGTATAACATGTGGAGTGTTTTATGGTGTAATGTAGTGTAACAATTGAAACTGCCTGTGTCGTTATGATTCAGCGCATGTTTCATTTGATCTAGCCGCTTTTGTAAAAGACATTACAGCCGTGACATATTTGTGTTTGCCTCTCTATCTCTCGCTCTCTCTTTCTTTCTATCTGTCTCTTGTCCTTTCTCAGTCCTTCTTTCTTTTGTTCATTAGCTTGTTATCTCATTATCTCTCTCTCTTCAGTTAGTCTTTCAGCAACTCTCTCTCTCTCTCTCTCACTCACTCACTCTATCGCTGGACCACCAGTCATCAAGTCAACACCATTAGATCCTGAGTCTGTCACCGTCTTCCTGTCTGACACACTGTGGGTCACAAGCCATTTTCTGTCTGTCAATCATAATTCCTTTATTCCTTTATATGTGTGTGTCTATCAGTGTGTCGGTGTGTCTGTATGCCTATGCCTGTGTATGTGTGTGTGTGTGTGTGTGTGTGTGTGTGTGTGTGTGTGCCTGTGTGGCTGTTGTAATACTTTCTGACAGCCAGAAGGCACAACCAAAGTTCAACTGCAAACTTAACACAGCTGATGAAGCATAAACAAGCCTCGTCAAGACCAGTGTAGATCACAGGACACAAGATGTGCACACACCCACACCCACACACACACACACACGCACACACAGACAGACAGTGTTGATACTGAGGACTTACCGCCATGCTGGCTGGCTAGCTAACAAGCCCCATTCCTCCCTTGTGTCCCATGAGCGCAAATACAAACATGACCACAAAGGAAACAGCTGAAATCAAGTTAATGTCCCACAACAAAGAGCAGATCGATTTGACATTGGTTATGCAACAAGCCGGCTGTATCATTCCCCTCCCGTCCACCTGTTTTTCATTACACTCGCATCTAGCAGAGCCAGCATTACCTATGCATTGGATTTCGCTCCCGTCATCAGCGCACAATAGAGATTTAACAAAGAGGGTTTCTCTGGAGATAACACGCTGTTGTCCCGCCTGTTTCCATGGAAATGTATGCTCAGTGAAGCAAACATGTTCTCACTTCACTTTTCCCCTTGAGATCTGTAATTTTGGGGGAGGATTCATTGCATATTTAACGAGAACAAAGAAAAAGCGACAGGGTGGCCTGGGTGTTTAGAGAGACTGTCCTGTAACTAAAAGATTTAGGCTTGATCCAACGAAGACGTGTCCTTTTTGGTAAACAGTAATTGTCGGCAACCCGTGGCGACTTCCCAGTGCCTCCTCTCATTACTGCATGTGGGCTGCCCAAACACGGAAAACAAAGTTGTAATTTTACCTGGTGTAGGCTGGACCATAGATTAGGGATGTAAACTGTAGAGAGTGAGACCAGGTAAGGAAAATAACTTGCATACATGAGAATAAAAAGCTTTCTACTCCTCCTTGCTCAAGCCAGATGGTCCAGCTTCCATCTCACGCTGACCGTGGCCTCGCATCGTGTGACTGGTCGCTTCAAACAGCGCACTGAAAAGGACCACATCAGACAAATAGTTTTTGGTGCGTTCACCCAGCATGCCCTCACGTCTCTGACTTCTGGGCCCAGTGTGAGCAGGGTGAGGCCACATCATGGTTCAGTCCCCAGGGATTTGATGGGGGAAAAAAAAAAAGTATCTGGCTATAGAGTTCGGTTCACTTGGCCTTGGAAAACAATTTTGCCTGTCCCCGGGAGCTTCAGGCCGGTCAAGTTGGCTGTGACGCCTCAGGTTTCACTGGACAGCGATGAAAGCTCTGTGCTGTTGGCCAGGTGTGTGTTCGCAGGTGATGACAGGTGTGAGCGCCTCTGAGTGTGTATGCACATCTGCGCTTGTGTGTATGTGTCCTTATACTTCTGTGAATTTGTGAGTTTTTATGTGTTTTATGAGTCTGTGTGGCATGACCTGTACATCTGTGCCTGTATAAGTCTGCATGTATGTGTGTGTGTGTGCATGCTTGTGTGGTCTGTGTGTGTGTGTGTGTGTATCTGCATTTGACTGTCTGTGTGTGTGTGTGCGTGTGTGTGTGTGTGGGGTCTCTCCAGGACTGAGGATGGATGTCCTTGTCAGCACTGATGGGCAGAGCCATGTCGAGCTGTCAGGTAGGCAGCAGTGTGTGTGTGTGTGTGTGTGTGTGTGTGTGTGTGTGTGTGTGTGTGTGCGTGTGTGTCTGTCATCACGCCATGTTTCTGCAATGTCACGGCACAGCGATCGACGGGGTAGCAGCCTGTGTCATCAAAATGTATGAGGGCACGCCTGTCCCCCATGTCACCCTCTCTTTCTCTTCCTTTCTTTCTCTTCCTTTCTTTCTCTTCCTTTCTCTCCCTCCGTTTCTCTCCTCATCTCTTAGTTGAACTGAATTGCCTTTCTCCCTTTCTCTGTCTTCTGTCTCAACTGAAATGAGACTGAAATGTGTCTCTCCTCTCCTCTCTCTCGTTTTCTCTCTCCACTCTCGAATGAAACTAGATTCTCTCTCTCCCTCTCTCCTTTCTTGATTGTCATGAGGTTCAGTGTCACTCTCTTTCTTTCTCTCTTTCTCTCTTTCTCTCTTTCTCTCTTTCTTTTTTACTTTCTTTCTATGTCTCTCTTGATCTCTGACAGACAGAAATACAACACTCAGGACCTCTATCAACCAGAGAGAGAGCGAGAGAGAGGGAGAGAGAGAGAGAGGTATATGTTTGGCACTGGGAGAAAAGGAGATAATGAGAATAGATGGCAGCAGAAGGCTGACTGACAACATCCACCTATAGACTCTCTCTCTCTCTCTCTCTCTCTCTCTCTCTCTCTCTCTCTCTCACTCACACACACACACACACACACACACACACACACACACACACACACACAGCAGACTCAGATATTAAAGAGAAAGAGTGATACGTCTCAATCAAGTGACAAGTGTTAACAAGTTGGGGGTTTTTTCACGGTGTTTGTCCCTATCTTGTTTTCTGCTGCCTCTCCTCTCTCCACTGCAATTAAAATTCAATTTGACAGCCATATATTATATGATAAGAATAATTGAAGGGGCTGAAAGATTGTGTTGGACCTGAAGAAAACTTGTTACTGAAATGTTCACTTGTTGCTACTGCATTGTATCCAGTGAGTCTGCCTATTTGTCATTATTGGAGTCTCACTATGGCTGTGAGCAGAGTGGTAGGAGCAGCAGCAAACTGACTGCCAAGTCATTGTTGTTACGCTGGCATAGATGGGTTGGACTGAGTTTAACTGTGAATGTATGCATGGCACACAAGACTTCCACGGTTGGAAGGAGCGCTGTTTGCACTCTGAAACCATAGAAAACATTGGAGGAATTGTGTGCTAGTGCTTCCAATTTGGTTGGCCAACGTGGTCGATCAAGTCTCATATATCATATTGTTTTGGAAGGAAACTCAATTAAACTAAAATATTGAATTAACTATTGTGTGGCTGAAGATAGACAAATGTGAATTCTTAATTGAGTGGTATTCCCCTTTAACTGAAAGAGGTGATAAATCCTAAATCAATGAAAATTGGGCTCTACAGTCAAGAGTCTGACAAATTGTTTTACGTTTGCTGGACTAAGAAACTAGTTTTGCAGTGAAGTCTTTCAGAGCACCTCCAAACCTCCACCCTAGTAGGGATATGTGAAAAGATTTTTTTAAGTCTTGTCCAAGGTCGGCACGCTTGGCACCATATAATTAAGTGCTGAGGTCCCTGACAGCAATTGAGGGTGAGTACACAGCTATCATTCTGTATAGGTCTTGGCCTCATAAATCATCATGGGCTGTATTCAACAAAAAATCTGTGATGGGATGTGTCCATCTGGACTAGACCTCCATAACTCAGCTCAACTCCTTTCCTCTAACATCCATGCAAGGTTTTCTCTATAAACCTATACAGCGTTGAAGCAGTAAGCCACTCAACACAGTGCTTCACAGTGATTTGACAACAGCCAAGTGGAGCTGATTATTGCTTTTATATATCAGAAAATGTTTATGTTCTGCCATTCAGTACCTGTTACTTATGAAGTCACAGGTGTGTGTCTATCCGTTATTTTATAATGGCTTTGAACTGAGGACTGGAACTATCCAATCTACCATATGGCATAAAGCACATTTACACTTACATCAGATCCTGGTAAACTCCTTTTGTGAAATGGTAAATAAAGTTATCCTCATCATCACCTCTCTCCCTTTACCGGAAATCACACCAGCGACCCACCTGTTTCAACATGAAGTGTGCAGCCTCTCGCAGCCACACAAACCCGCTCTTTAACACCTAAACACTTCCGTTCAATAAATGAGAAAGGCGACTGTTTGACTACCGTTTGACCCCGAACCCTTAGGCCATCCTGCCATCCGAGGCTCAGGTCCAGATTGCTCCTCGTGAGTGAAGAAATTCAAATCCTCATGACTCACCCAACCTGCCTCTCTGTGATTCTGAACCTCTTGTGGCTCACTCAATCTCCTTCCTTTGATTCTAAAGCTCTCACGGAGCCGTTGAGAGCGTTCCTTCTGCAGAGTCGATGTATTTATTCTCGCCGGGGTCACCGAACAAAAGCCGTAGATAAGTGCGCCCTTGAATGAAGTGAAACATGCTTTTTGATTGGAGCCGGCGTAACTTTCCACAGCACATCCTTGAGACCGGTGAAAAGGGACGACTGAAATATTTGGCGAGGAGAGAGAATCAAAAACGACGTTATGACTTTGTATGTTGTTAATAAGTGATGGACGGCGATAGCAGCCTTGGCTTTGTGCAGTGGAGGCGTCAGATCTTTTCTCTCTTGATTTGAATGGAAACAGAGTATGCAGTGATTTTCCCATCACGCAGCTTTTGCCTGTTCTGAAAACTGATTGATTTTTTGCACCATTTTTTTTTTTTTTGTATTTTTCTAGTCTGAGGAGAAAATAATTCACCATCAGTTTACATTGTGTTTTTTTATGTGTGTTTCTCTGTGTGTGCATGTGTGTGTGTTAGCCTACGCACATGACTGTATGTATGTGTGTCTGAAATGGAGTGTATAGTGAATGGATGTACTGTGCTTGTGCATTTAGGAGTGCAGGTGCTGGTGAGGGTGTGTGTGTGTGTGTGTGTGTATGCAGTCATGCGTGAGATGCAGCGAGACAGTGTAATTTATTCTGTCTTACTGAATTGCCACAGTGCAGGCTTAGATGTGACAGTGTGTGCGTCTGATTGTGTGTGTGTGTGTGTTGTGTGAGAGAGAGAGAGTCAGACAGCAGGTATAATGGCAGCATAGTACAAAGTAGAAGAAAGCCACTCTCTCTCTCTCTCTCTCTCTCTCTCTCTCTCTCAATCTCTCTCTCGCTCTAGCTCATCTCTCTGTTTGTCGTCTCTCTTGCTCTCTAAACTCATATCCTCTTCTGTCCTATTCTTCCCGCCCCCTCTCCCTCCCACTCACTTTCTCTCGCTCAGTCCTTGTTTCACAAAACTTTTTCTTTAATTTTTTTTTAACTTTACCATTTGCATTGTATCTATTTTTCCATGCGGGAAAGTGAAGAAATATTGCTACACTATATAGGCTTGTGGGAGTCTTTCAGAGGGTGAAAAGCGACTGAGTTAAACTGAGAAGCGATGATTGGGCAATGGCTTCGGTTCAAAATCTGGATGTTGACTCTACATGTTGTTTATTCCCTCTTTCACTGTGCTCTCTCCTGTTTCTCTCTCTGTGTCACACTTTTAGACACACTTGTAGACTAAGTTATCGTATCTCTCTCTACTGTAGAATGACTTATTCAACTCTCTCTTCTCTAATATCTCACTCTATTCCCTACATTGTCTCCTTCCTTTTCTACTCTTTCTGTCTCTCTCTTTCATTTTCTTGCTGTTTCTCTCCTCTTTCATTTGGTCTGTCTGTCTCTCCTCTCTCTTCTTCTAAATCTTGGACTCTAATTCAATAACTCTGTTTATCAGAAACAGTATTGTCAAAGTAGTATATAAAATGCACATTTTCAAAAAACCAACAAGCAATAGTTTATACATGGAAACATATTGAGATGATCTTTTAGTTTCTTTCTCTTGCTATGTCTCTCTCTCTCTCTCTCTCTCTCTCTCTCTCTCCAGTGGTATACTGGTTTATCTCTCCTCCCACAGTGACAGATGGACAATCGCCACCGGACCCCAAAATAGAGCTGCTCCCATCCCACTCCTATTCACAGATTAGTGTGAGGAGCCTGGAGGATCTCACATGCTCTCGCACACTACACACACACACACTTACACACACACATTCACGCACATCGACAGTAAAAGAAACCTAAGTCTCGCCCAGAGAATTGTTCTCATCTCTCTCACACACACATACACACACAACCAAAAGAAAACAAAACCAAAAAGCTGCTTCTATTTTCAAACAGCGGAGCTGAACAGAATCAGACACAAATAGCAGTGTTTGTTTAGCGCTGTGCTTCCCGTGTCCCTCTGTATTCGCCTCTCTAGCCTTATTTCACTCCTTTCTCCCTCCATTTCTCTCTCCTCGTGTCTCTATTTGAATTGATTAAACTATCTCTCCATTACTCTTCTATTAATCTATCCTCTCATTGTCCTCTCTTCTTCTCTTTCTCTCCCTGTGTTCTTTTCTCTCTCTGTCTCTCTCATTTGCTATTTCCTCTCTCTCTATCTCTGTCTTGATCTTGCCCTCCGTCTCTCCATCACTCTCCTAGGGGAGCCCCGCTAATGCTATCTAATTATGCCACAGATTATGCATGGATTTTCCCCTCTACGGCAAAAAGAAAAATAAAGTCATCCCAGATACACCTCTAATCACCCTAACATCTCCTTTAAAATCTGATTCACGTCCAAAAAGTTTCTGGCCAATTTAGCCAAGAGCAATTTGTGTCAAGTGGGAAAACATGTTGCGTCACTGCAAGCTTTCGGGACATTTAGTTGACTAGCTGGAGTCTAGTTGGGCTGAAATTGAGGTGATGAGTTTCACATATGGATCTCTGATGTCATTTGATCAAAACAACATATGGTCAGAATGCAGGACGTTCGAGCATGTGTGCATGTGTGGGTGTGTGTTTGTGTGTGTGCCTGGCCTTGTTATTTGTGTCATTTTTGTGTGTGTGTGTGTGTGTGTGAGAGAGAGAGGGAGAGAGAGAGAGAGAGAGCGGGAGAGAGGAATAATTTTATAGTGTAGATAAATGCTGAAAGATCACTTTTCTGTGTGTTACACCGAACCAGTAAACAAACCGCATGTTGTGCTCCAGGCTTTCGTCAGTCAGGATATATTTTTGTGTGTTTGCACGTGCACGTATCTATTTTCTTTGGGTTTTTTTGCATGCCCATAGTGGCGTAGTCTAGTCACCCATGCGTGAGGGTGTTTGTGTATTCTGTCGGCATGTGACCTTTTTGAATTGACCTTTAGCAACACACAGAAGAACTCCCAAGAGCACCTGGGAGCGGGCTAAAAATGATGCCATGCATCACAGTGGCCTCCCAAACCGTAGAAATTAGCCTCTTTCATCACTCCCAGTACACAAGGTCAGAATATGGGTAAGCGTGGCCATTGTGGGTCATAAGGAGCCTCAGCTGCAGCCTGACAGCCCCATTACCCGATGTGATGTGTGCGGCTCCATTTGCCCTGTGGCTCCTATAGCTTTAAAGACCCCATGCACGCCTCTTTTGTCTTTATCAATGGTGGGATAATTTGTTTGAGTATAGGGGTCATTTGGAGGTAAAAGGATATTTTTTACAACTATTTTCAACAGTTTTTCTTGAGTGGAGGGACACTCTCCACCTGCATCCCACATCAAAATTTGCCCTTTGAAAATAGAGTAGGTTGCCCACTGGCACAAGCAGATAATAGTTAAGTGTAGGAGGGCATACTAGTGTGTGGTGTGATTTGAAAGTTTGTAGTAGTAGTAGAAGCAGTTCATAAAATCATCCAAAGCCCTCTCAAACGAAGTGCTCTGAAACCTGACGCATATCTATCTATCTATCTATCTATCATACACACGCTCCCTAATTGTCTCTCTCTCTCTCTCTCTGACTTCATCAGTCTATGCCCTATAGCAGTGGATAAAGGTGTTTCATGGTCAGCCAGTAGCCTTCTGCTAATCATGACAAATGACTCTCCAGTGACCAGCACACAGCTCTGTGTGTGTGTGTGTGTGTGTGTGTGTGTGTGTGTGTGTGTGTGTGTGTGGATAGACATGTCCATATCCACATTCAAACACCCAAATAGGGATCACACCATTTCACTGCTACATTATACACTTTTATTTCCAATGAGAGAATTAATTGAAGTTCCTCGCCATCGTCCATTTAACAGCAAACACAATCCGTCAGAACCTTGAATCAAGTGGTGACTTGATTGAAATGCATTGGCTTTACAGTTGAAATTTCTTCTCAAGTTCATCAAGTGTAGCTGTTTTTTTTCCTAGCTATCGCGTCCAATCTGCATCTGTTTTTTTTTTTTTTAGCTAGCAACATTAAACCGATGCTTGGTGGAAGCAAAGGACGTGACTCTTATGTTGCTAATCAATTAGTGAAAACTTGTTTGAATTGAAGCACTACTTATGCTATGTATTTAACGCTATAGGGAAGGTACAACAGTGTGTCCTTGGCATTCAAAATACTTTTTTTTTTACTTTACTTTAATTTTACTTTAGATGACTGGCTTTTCTGTCAGAAATTGCAGTCTTCAACCAACCGTCCATTAAATCAAATCACAATTGTACAAAACCACACGGAGTGAAATCTTGTATTTATTATTACTATTATTATTCCTACTATGCGCTTGAGGAAGTGATTTCACGTTTATTTCATTCACTCAAAAGAGGAATAGAGTGATTTCCTGGTCTGTTGTCCTGGCAACTGTGCATGATTGGCTCCCTACCAAGAAGTGAAAAAAGGTCCACACCTTTTCTACCTTTTTCAGCATCATGCTATATGTCATTTGGTGATTACTTTTGCCCAAAGCACCCTACAGAGAAATAGAGAAATTTTGAGCACGTCAGTGGGAATCCAGTCCTGGACCATGGGAGTGTTAGACAAGAGTGTTAGACAAGAGTGTAGACAAGAAGAGGACATGACCACCGCTCCAACTGTTAGACTAATATGTCTTCATTTATCCTTAAAACACATCAGTAGCAACAGACAAGCACATTTCAGCCTGATTGTACTGGGATGTAGTGAGACATATAAGCCGTCAATCAATCAATCAATTAAGTATTCAAAAACATGAGTGAGTACGCTTCATAATAGAGAAATATTACAAAACAATACCACACATATAAATACATTTCACTACGGAAAGTACTATATAAAAAATTATTTGAATTTCACTAAGTCTCCTTGTACACCACTAGGCACAAAAGGTTAGAAAATTGTATCAACCTCTCTGTTGCTATACAATATATGAACCCCTCGGCTAGAGAATGCATATTTGTGATACAATATTCGGAGGTCTAACTAAATCTCCATTATGAATAAATACATACAAAAGGTAAGGTAAACATCTTAAAAGTTAGTGGGTCACAGAAAGCATCCCAGCCATAATTCTTCATTTAAACCTCTAGGGTGTTCAGCTTGCAAATTGTGTATCCAAACCCCTTTGTCTTTGCAGAAACACTGCATCTGATCTGGATCACCTGTTCCTGCCAAACTCTCTCTCAAATTTCTGGCATGTTTATTTGCAAATACTAGAGGATTAGAGAGGACATGGCCTGCACAAGGATCATTTGATAAAATGTTCCAGTGCTTCTTGACAATTTGTTTGATTTTCTGAGAAAAGGTAGGAGCAAAAATGATACTTTGATCTTTGGATGGAGGAGGTTTGGGGATCAGTAACCTAACCGCTCCAAATTACAGGCTTTCTGCATATGATCTTCAGGTACTGTGTCCTCATAACCCTTGGAAGAAAAAAGACTAGCGCCAAAACTTGTTTCTCAAATAGATATTTGGGCTGCAAATTTTACAGACTCTCAATAGCTGGCTATGAGGTAAACCTTTTGTCAGGCTGGATGGATGATAATTAGAGTAATCAAGATGGTTATTCCTGTCAATTTTCTTGCCCCTCAGTCTTGCTAACCCACTGCATCTCTACTGGCTTCCAGGGACAATTTCATAGAGGGGCCACTTGAGTTGATGCAAACCTTAAAATCCTCTAATTGTTCCTCACTGCCTTGAAAAATGAAAAATATATTGTCAATGAAACTATCTATCATCTCTGGAAAAAGGGGTTATTATTATACACATAATCTTTGCGTAATTAGGTGTATATGGGCTTCCCATAATGTGTCCTTGGCATTGTAGAAAGTAGGCATTTTCAAATTTAAAGTAGCTCTTAGTTAGAACTAATTGAGTCAGATCCACCCAAAAACTAGTGTCTCAAGTTCAAAAAATAGCCCAAAGCCTCTAACCCCTCATTATGAGACATGTTAGTGTGCAAGCTCACATCATCCATAGAAATAAGTCTTCATCCTGAATCTTTGATAGCACTGAATTGACTGCATTGATTGAAGTCAGTGGTGTCTCTTCAATGGGAAAGCAACCCAGTGCCATACATTTATTCACAATGTGTGACCTGGCAAATATATTTAACACACGCACCAATGAAGGAGTAGATGACAGAAGCACCGTTGCAAAGTTTGTTTCCACTATATCCCTTATGAACGCATATAAAATAAAGTGAAAACTCACTCAGCCACTAAACAAAATGTTTAATCTGTGTATATATAAAAGAATATTTCATGATAATGTATAATTTATACAATGATGGGATGAAGTAGAGGACTATTTTTCACATAACAAACATAATTGCCAGCATTTTTACACTATGCAAAAATGCCCAATGTTATGTACATAGATGTAATTAAAATGTATTTCTAAACTTCTTATGAACATAATGGCAAGACTCTAGATACATATATTTTGATAGGAAAATGTATGATTTCTCAGGAGTAATTGCAGGTGGTGCGATAATTCCTTTACTGTAATTCAAAAAAGTGACTACCGGATGTAGTTGAATATAATTTGTTAGCGCTGTTGGACAACATTGTAAAGAAAAGCCATGATCGTCTGGAAAGATAACATTTCAACATGCAATTGAAGAGTTTCATATACTGTATTTAACTACAGGAACTTATGGGTTAAGACTATTAGCAGTGAAGCCGGATTTGTGCATAATTTACATTCTGCCTCAGAGCGAGCATTTAGCTCTGTCGATTGCACTCCAGTCCAGCCAGAATTTAGATGATTTTCATTTGTTGCAATAATGTGAAATCTAAGGACTTCGACTCACTGTTGTGCTTTCTAGTAGTAGTTCTATTGCAGAAATGATGTCAGCCATTATGAAACCAAACATGGATTTGTGGGATGGTGCTATAGTTTAATGATATTTTGCTTGCCAGAGGCTTACAAGACTGACTGACTAACTCAACGAGGGACTGACTGACTGACTTACCAAATAACTGACCAATTGACTGACTGGCTTACTGACTGACCAGTTTTTGATATCACGACTGTCTTTCTCTTCCAGCAAAATTAAACCAAAACGACATATGTCATATTCATCCATCACTACCATACTTTTCAGTTCCCCATGCTTTCCTCCTCTTCTCTCTTTCTCATGCCAACACGTCTACATACAAAATGTAATGCGTATACACACAGACACACAACCGCAACAGATAGGCAGCTACAGTATAGTGCGCAAACCTTTACAAAACACGTTCACACACATGGACACACACACTGAAACACATAACCCATAGCTTCTTTTAATATCTGTGCATCATGCGAGGACACACACACACACACACATATTCACATACTCATCTTGCAAAATTCCCACATTTGCAAAAATATGCATACCTTTGTCTCTCTTCATCTTGCAGATACACAAACAAATCCACAACCTGCCACACATACACACACACACACACACACACACACACACACACACACACATACACGTAACATCGCCTTTGTTTCTGTGTACAGCGAACAAGGACACATGTTCTCCCCTGAGGGTTTGGATCTCATGTCATTGTGTTCGCTGAGCTTCCAGCGGCAGCATCATGAAAAAGACTCCGGTTTTGTTCCGCACGTCACAATCCATGTTCCACATGCGATCTGTCTTCTCTTGTAATTACATGAAGGGTGCACACAGAGCCAAAGTTGTTTTTTGTCTCTGTGGTGTGTGTGTAAGTATGATTGAATGTACTGTATGTGTGTGTTTGTGTGTGTGTGTATTTCTTGGCTCCCTACATGTCTATGTGTGTGCTGCATGTAATATGACGTACATGAGTGTGTGTGTGTGTGTGTGTGTGTGTGTGTGGTACTAAAGATGTAATCCACGTATTTTGGCGACATCTTTGGTGCTCAGCGCTCGTTGCTGTGGTGTTTTTGTGCTGCACTTCCCACAGATCACCTGTCAATCAAACAGTGTGTCCAGTGCTGTGACGTCTTTTTCCTTGGATTTTCTGTTGATGAAGTTTGAGCTTCTGTAGTTGGCGCTCTTTCCTTTGTCTGTTCAGCCGTGGTGGCGCTCACTTCTAATGCAAACTATCCCGTTCTTGTTCTATGTATACCAAACAAACTGCTTTTTCTGCTGCCGGAAACATAAAACACATAAAACACGTTTCCTGAACATTTTTCCAGAGGATAGACTTACCTTACACCGGATGTTTAGAGCAGCTTTCATGAGGTGGATATGTTGAATCATTACTGTGTTATATCCATCAGCAACAGAGGGCCGAAAAACAGACATTTATATTGTTCCTTTAAAGTCACAATGAAATGAAATAAAATATATATATAATTTTTCACCTTGTTAGCTAATTTTCCATGCCATAATACAAACCAACAATAAATGTGCCAAAAAAATATATATTTTTCTTGTATTTTTATATCAAAATTTCAAATTTAAATATACATTTATTTATTTCCTTGGTTACTTCATGGTGTGCCAGTAGTCGTACATAAAAAGTCCAACCAATGAAACCATATCTAAAAATATATAATACCATGTATAATAAGATCCCATTGGTTTACACTTTTGAATGATCTCTACCTGCGTTATGCCCCACCCCAATATCCTGTTTCAACAGGAACTACATCAAATTAAGGGAGCTAGATGTTCTCAAAATGCCGTTTCATTGTGACTTTAAGGTTAGTGGAACATTATGTAGTGAATGGGAGAAGATGGGGCTTTCATCGGATCTTGTAATTTTCCTGGATGGCCTAAGCTGTCCTATTCTCTCCATTTCACACGCCTGATGTGTTTGAAGTGAGAGAGAAAGTGGGGGTGGCAGATTGAGAATGGGTAGAGAAGGAGAAAGAGGGAATGAGAGAGTGAGAGAGGAAGAAAGAAGAGACAGGGAGATATAGAGAAAAAAAGAGAAGGGAGGTTAAAGGAGGCTGATAGCCAGGGAGAAAAGAAAGAGGGAGAGAGACACAGAGAGGGAACAAGAGAATGAGAGTGAAAACACGAAAACAAGGTGTGAATGAGTAAGCAAGAAACCGAGACGGAGAGAGGAAGAGAGACACCGAGAGAGAGAGCATAGGAAACAATAAGAGCGGTTGAGTCAGAAAGAAAATTGGGGGAGAGAGAGAGAAACAGGAGAGAGAGAGAGAGAGGAAAGTAGGAATGGAGCATTAGGGGGCTGAGACTCCACTTGTGTTCATGAAGATAATGAGCCGTTTGTGTTCATGGATGCGGAGGCTGAAGAGAGGAGCAGGGAGAGAGAAACACTTAGGAGCAGAAAAACAAGAGATGCAAAAGAAAACAATGCAGAGAAATCTTGAAGTTTTCAGGTTGGTTGGGCTGGAGGAGGGGGGGGCAGGGGGGGGCATCATGTTGTTGAGCTCCAGCTTTACTTCTAGAGAAAATGCAGTGGAATGGAATGGAACTGTCATTTGATTTTCAGCATCACATCAGCAACACCCTTAAACATATCAATTTGAAATATAAAGTTGCACTCCCACATCAGATATCTTTGTCAGATATCATTGACATAACGTTACCTGTTGCACGGGGAAAAGTATTTTCTCCTCTGGTTTTCATAAACTGGACCACTGGAACACAAAGAGCTTGTATTTACGACCTACCAGCTGGGGATTTACAACTTCAAACTTGAATTGAATGCAGCATTAGTTCACTTCCCAGTATTCACTTCCCAGTAGTGCCGAATACTGCCGGTACCCCCGGCTCCTCCACTCTGCTGCAAATTGCTTGCATTTTGTTCTTGCCATTTTATTTATACTTAATACATATTCATATATAAATAAGTAATAAGAAAAGCAATGAAAGAGAAAAAGAGAGAGATAAAAAGAGAGAATTAAAGCCACCACTGAATGATGAGTGTGCATCTTCTCTTTCATCTGGTGAACACATTCCTGTTTCCAACGCCTGCTTCCTGGTTAGCTGACCTCACTTCCTGTATGTTACTGTTGCTTCCTGCCACTATCGCTGCCCCGTAAGTGATAGAATGTTGTTTCTCTTCTCCCTCAGTGGCTTCCTCTGTTTCTGTGGGCACCTGTGTGTGTGTGTGTGTGTGTGTGTGTGTGTGTATGTGCGTGCAAGTGTGAGAGTGAATCTCAGCTCCTGCAGCAGTGTGCTTTAATCATGGAACACCTGTGACACCTGCCATAATGACAGAGAGAGGACCCTCTCTCTCACACACACACACACACACACACACACACACTGACACACACACACTCACTCACATATACACACACACACATTCAAACCACTCATACTGCAAACCCAACCTTTGTCTTTCAGCAGAATTTTTTTTGCAACTTTGGGGATCTCTCTCTCTCTCTCTCTCCCTCTCTCTCTCTCTCTCTCTCTCTCCCTCCCTCCCCCCGAGGAGGTGCTTGAGGCTTGTGGATCCAAACCAGTGTCCAACCAGGTAATATTATACAGCAGCAGCCCCATCCTGTTGTGAGTTGCCTCCATGCTGACTTGCTCCTGAGAAGACAGTGGAGCAGGATATTGCCAGTCTATTAAAAAGTCCCTTTATGTCCCAAAACCACAGAGGAACTGATAAAAAAATATTTTCCCACTGACAAATACAGGGGTGGGAGTACCAAATGCTGATAATAAAAGAAATATGTCACAGTGCTACATGGGAGCAGCAAAAGCCTCCTAATAGGGACTATCCATAAAACAGAGCGAAAAAAGGAGTCAGGAGGCAAATGCTGACGATTTGGAGAAGAAAAAAACACAAAGGGAGTCGTACTGGATCCAAATACTGGAAACCCTCAGTCCCAAGTGTCTTTTAGGGTCCCCCGCAACACCCCCCCCCCCCCCCCCCCCACACACACACACACACACACTCTCTACAAGCCCCATACCTACATGCCACTGATATAGATTAACTGAATCCTTTTGAATATTGCATTTTTTGAGACTACTCATTATGCGTTTATAGTTTTCTGAAGGACACAACAGACAAAAGACACAACAAAAACAGCTACAGATGATATCCAGTATCATCCTCTTTTGATACATAACAGAACTGAGTACAGAAATTTGCGTGTGTGTGTGTGTGTGTTTGCACACGCTCACAGGTGTTTATGTGCTTGTGTCTTTGTGTCTTTATTTGTTTGAGCTGAGTGTCATATTTTACTAGACATTATCTACGGCTTGGCGTCATTTACTATAGCAGTCAGTTATTAGTATATTAAATCATGGCAATTTGGAGATGTGAGGTTTCAGCAGGACATGAAGAAACCCTGTCTTAGCAAGAAATTATTGTAGATATTGAAAAATGTTTCTGTTGCACATAGTGACTGGATTATCAGATAGGGCTGGATATTATCCTCATTTGATGCCTAACGGAAATTAATAAAGAAACTGCTGCGTCTCTCTCTCTGTGTATGTGTGTGCGTGTGTGTGTGTATGTGTGTGTGTGTGAATACCACATGGTGTTAGACATCATGTACAGCTGAGGGGGAAGATGGGAGTATTGGGATGGCAGTCTACAATACGACAGATTCCAGTGAAGCCTTGACTAATCCCTGACAACAGGAGAGAAAAGGATATACATAGAGTAAAAATGAACGAAAGACATGGAGAAAGAGGGAGGGAGAGACAGCGAGAGACAGAAAGAGAGAGGAGGGGGGGCGTAGAAGACAGACCGAAAATGGAAGAAAGTGAGAGAGAAGGTAGAGAGAAAGTGGGGAGGGTGGAAAGAGAGCGAGGGTGGCATGCAGCCAAAACATCAAACATGCCTATCTTGAGTAAAGATAGAGTAAAATGAGAGGGAAGAGAAAGGGAGAGAGAGAAGTGAGGAGAAAGAGTCAAAGAGAGAGAGAGAGGGAAACACTGAAATAGGGAGTGAGAAGGGGAGAGGACAAAGAGTGAGCGAGTGAGAGAGGAGAAATGCAAATTGCCCAGTAACACTCTTTCTCTAGAGCTTACCACATACACATACACACACACCATCACTCTCCCTACCCCTCATACACACTCTCTCTCTCTCTCTCTCTCTCTCTCCTCTCTCTCTCTCTCTCTCTCTCTCTCTCTCTCTCTCTCTCTCTCTCACACACACACACACACACACAAACAAACAGCACTCACACCTTGACATGACAGTAAAGGGCGGGCAGGGGATGTCTTAGTTATGTAATCCAGTGTCTCGGTTGCATAAACACAGTGCTTTTAGATGTAAGTGTGCTTTTGTCTGTAAATTCAATCATCTGATGGTACCCGGCTCTCCGTTCACGTCTGCTGGTTTTAAATGGCAGCTGCGAGGCAACAATTAGTACCACAGCACCATCTGTTGACTGCTACTGGACACAGCAGCTAACTGCAGCACGAATGCAGAGCTGTGACTCAATTTGGGGTCCGGGGACCACCAGGGTCCTTGGAGGGGTTCCAGGGGTCCCCAGCAATTGATGAATTGTTAAACTTCACCATTATTTAATTTACACGAAGTTAACACAATTAGAGAATGTGGAAGAACGATTATTTTTATCATAGTTTCACTGTTATCTCTACAGACATGGAATTATGGACAAATCATATCTACCATTAAAAATTTTCTCAGATTTGGTTCCAAGAGACACAATCTCATCAATTGGGGGTCCATGGCTGTAATGCGTACTAAATTAGGACTCATTGATATGAAAGAGGTTGAGAATCACTGGACTAAAGGCTTAAAAGTCTCTCTTAGGGGGTTTTATAGGTGAAATTCATAAGAGATTTTAGCCTCCACCTGGCTTCTTCTGTCAGTTCATTTCTCAGAAATAGTATGCAGTCCTTCACTTTTGTTCACTCACTGAATGGAAGTGTTTCATCTCTGGTTTCAATGGATTTGTTCTTGGTAGTTTCTAGGTAAAGTCTCTTTGCAACAGCAATGGATGGAAGTCATCTTGTTTTTTTACTATGACGCATGCCATTTTGGAGGACTCTTTAATCCAAAGCACTTTACAATACCATGAGTGCATACATGTAACCATGAGTGGCTCCAGAAGGAATCAAATACTGAAACCTTGTCATGTTGTCATGTCATGTTCTACCTGTTGAACTATAAAAGACCACATTTTCACTGTTTGTTGCCAGTTTTCCATTCTATCTCTAATTTTTTCTGTCTTCTTCTTCTGACACATTAGTGGATTTATTTCTGTCTCTCTACTCTTGTCTTGCTGTGTCTTTCTCCCTCCATCTCCCTCTCTGTATATACCTCTCTCTTCTAATGTTGCTCATATCCCCATCTCCTAATATCCCACTCCCTCTCTCTCTCCCTCTCTCAACTCCCATCTCCAAACCCCACTTTCATTCCCGTTGTCTCATTTCCTGTTTTTTTTCCGCCCTCAATCTCTCCCTCTAATCTTCATCCCTCCATCATTTATCTCTCCATCTCATTCCTTGCTCCCCGAGGCATTGACAGCATGAAGGATTTGTTAGGGGAGAGAACAGGCTCTCGGTTCATGCGCATGCATACGCTCACACTCACGCATGTACGTCTGCATGAACACACATACACCGAAAACATGCATGTACACACGCACAGAGAAACATGCATGGTTATGAATCTTAGTCACCCTACTAATGAAGTCATAAGTTCAGATCTCAATCTCGTGCACATGCATGCACACGCATTCAATTTCTCTTTACTGTTTCTAATCAATTATGTACCTGATAGAAGGAGGAATACCTAGCCAATCTACTAGCAATTATCTCTAGCTCTAGCTTTAGCTCAGAGACACCACACACACACACACACACACACACACACACACACACGTCAGAGTCCTGCAGAATTGTATTTTTGACATTTTACCTTTTAAAAATCAGTAGCATAGATTGGTCCATGGGTCATGAAACATTTTCTACAGGGGGATGATGCCAGCTGTCAATTATCATAAAAAAGGCAAAGTTGTAGGTATGAGTGTCATGCAGGGTACCCATACACACACACACACACACACACACACAGGCGGATTGCATAGAGAATAATTCATCCCCTCCCCTGTCAATTATGTGCACCTTAACGTGTTGAAATCATTGATCAAGCTGAGGAATCTGTCGACTCTGACTGGTCTGAAACAAAAATAAATCAATGGTAATTTTACCCACTGGACCTCTCTCTCTCTCACACACACACACACACACACACACACACACACACACACACAATCCATGCACAGCTGAATGTGTGTGTGTGTGTGTGTGTGTGTTAGTGAATTTATGTACAATAGTGAGGTACCTTGTGTCAAACTCAATAGGATTGCTCTGTCCAGTGGGTGGAATGACCATGAGTGTATGTGTGTGTGTATGTGCAGGTGTGTGTGTGTGTGTATGTGTGTGTGTGTGTGTGTGTGTGTGTTAGTGAATTAATGTACAATAGTGAGGTAAGGTATCTTGTGTCAAACTCAATAGGATTGCTCTGTCCAGTGGGTGGAATGACCATGAGTGTATGTGTATGCGCATACGTGTGTGTGTGTGTGTGTGTGTGTGTGTGTGTGTGTGCGCGTGTGTGTGCGTGTGCATGTGAGAGAGTTTGACAGAAGTTCCCACTCACTGTCTTGGCTTGCAAAAAATAATTTAATTCAGAAAGGAGAAGAGATCCAAAGCTTTGATGATCTGACCGTGAAGACTTCAATTCAGGAATGAGAACATCTTTTGTTGAATTACAGTAAACTGTCCGTGGGACATTTTTCACTATTTATGAGATATTTTTGCCCATTGTGCCTGTCTTCAAGACTTGACATTCAGGTGTATAAAACCTATTCTTAAGACATGAGATGAACTGCTGAAGGTCTCACAGACTAGCACTTAGTAAAGTAGATGTGGGAGTCGCAGGCTTTTCCTTCAATTGATTGACTGCATATCTCTGACTGTTATGTGTGTGTGTTTGTGTGAGTATCTTGTGTATATGTGTCCATTAGTATACCCATACTGAATGTACAAAATATTAGACACAGTAACTGTTTCCCTGAAGTACACTGATGAGGTGAATCCAGATTAAAGCCATTATCCCTTATTGATTTCCCTAATTAAATCTATACCAATCACAAAGGAGGAGATGTAGATCTAGAGAAAGATTTTTCAGCTTTTGAGATGTGGATTGTGCAAAAGGGGCTTCAGCTCAATATCAGGAAGATGTGACGAATGTTTTGTACATTCAGTGTGTGTGTGTGTGTGTGTGTGTGTGTGTGAGAGAGTGAGTGAGAGAGAGACACTATTTGACACTGCTAGAGTTACAGTGGGAACTAATTGGTGCAGCAATTGATTTCTGACCTGATTATCTGAAGACATTGTCTGACCCTAAAACCACTGTGAGTCTTTATAGCTGACATATGCTGTGTGTCATTTGTTATATTTGACCATGAAAAATATCACCGTTGTCTTTCTCCACACAACAAATAGCAGTCAAAAAAAAAATGAAAACAAGTATGAGTCAGTTAGATGAGTAAAACAAATAGATATCACCTGCCGGGAACTGGAAGAGAAAAACTAGACAATGAATTCAATCCATCCTGTTTTAATTTAGGCTGTAAAACTCAATAAAGCCCTTCATGTACTCAATTCATTCTTCTACATTTGAATGAGAAACTCGCCCATAAACTGTGACTGCAGAGGAGGTGAATTTTGCATCAAAGTGAGTCCACATCTCCTCCTCCAGCTCCCTCTCCTTTTCCTCAGTCTTTCTCCTTGTTTTCTTTCATTCCTCCGTCTCTGAGCCCTTTGCTACCATCCCTCTTCCTACCTCCTTCTCTTCATCTCCCTTATTCTTTAACCACTGCTTTCCTCCTCCTTCATCTCTTCTTCCTCACCTCTCCTCTCCTCTCCCCCCCTTCCTCATCACCCATCCCCTCCTCCCCCTCCTGCTTCCTCTCTTCCTCAGTTATACTTTCAAAAGTTTTTTTTTTTTTTTTTCATTTAGGTTTAAAAGAATCATTTCATGTATGTCCCAAATGAAATCAGAATGCATAACCCTCTGCAGATTTTTCCCCATGGAATTGTCAACACCGATAAGAAGTTAACTACTCTTCCTGATCAATTCAATTTGCCGTTTTCTTTCACTGTCATCCATTCTTCTTTTTATTGCATTTTGTTTCACCCTGTATTTTCTTGCACACCAGAGAATGAGTGCGCTATCTTTTGAATAGACCTGTATTCGTCTCGTTGGAGTTTGATTGCTTTTTGTTTCTTTCTCTCTCTTGCTGTCTTACTCTCTCCATAATTTGTTCTTTCTTTGCACAAGTTTATGCATGTAACACGATCCACAACAAAACACACACATGCACATGCACATATACATACACTCACATTCCCACTCTCCTCTTCTCCTGCCCAACCTTTCTGTCTCTGTCAGTCCAGCTCCAGGTTCTACATGGAGGGAATTAATTACACTGTGAACCCTTCTGCTCCTGATAGAAAAGTGAATGGATGTCTATGGTACTACAATCCCATTGAGATGAATGACTCATCAGTCACACACACACACACACACCCACACACACACACATACACACATGCACACACACTATACTCATAGTCTTGTGCACACACATTGAACATACATTCATACCTTCAAGGTACAGCCTAAAGGTAATACACATCTAGTTATGAATGCATGCACATTTGGCACTTATATACAATAGACCTACACACAACAATACATACTATATGCATACACACACACACACATACACTCAAGGGATGGATGAGGCCTCATAATTGCCAACAGGTTTCAAATGGACTTGTTTTATCTAGAGGCGTATTGAATTTCTCTCCCCTCCCCTATTCGATTGAAACCAGCTCAGATACCGAGGCTGAGGCAGCCGCTCTGATTGTCTCTGCCACTTATGGGAGCTTTGCTCCCTCTCTCTGAATGATTTTTCTCCTTCAGCGAGAGGAAAGAGGTCTGAAGACCAAGAGGGAGATGGTGAATAGGGAGAAACAGAATTATTAAAATCTGTTTTGTACATCTTTTCTTGTGTTTACCGCCAAAGATTCAACTTCATTCGATATTGTGTGAAGAGTTAAATTTATTTTGACTGTCTTGCTGGTAGCGAGACACCTTACCAGGGGTGTAGCACAAAATTATGGGCCCTATACATAAGCAGTCTCTGTGGGGCCCCTTCCTCTCTTGATCCATGTCTCTCACGCATCTTTTGACATTTTTTTTTACAACTAATTGAGCTGACAACTGTACACATGAATCTGTAGTGGTTATTAGGGTAGTAGCCACTAATGAACTGTTCATACCACATTTAAACAAGTAATAATAATCTGTGATATGTGCTTAAGTCTGCACAGTTTGAAATCTCACCACATTTCAACCCTCCTTTCTCAACATACTGTAGCAAACAAACTGCTACAAACGATTGCTCGGAATAACTTTTAGTTGCCACTATATGAGCTCACCTTGTCTCACGTCCTCAGTAACATCATCAGGAGATGATGAGGGACCTGCTGCTGCTCCACTCTCTGTGGCTGTTTCTGAAACTGAGGGCCATGTGGTTCATGATGTTAAGCTTTGCTAGGTAATATAGATAGATAATGTTACATGACATTGTTGCTATGATGCTGATTAATTTATGTTATGCAAAAATATATGCTCCAAGCTATCCTGGTTGACTGCCTCCAATCTAAGCAACATACCGATATTAGTTTAAACCATGCTAAAACAGTGTTAGCAAGTTGTGCATACAGGATTAACATAGCCTCTTAACCTGCTTATAATATACCATATTGACCTTGATTATGAGACACCCCCTTTTTTTTCAAGACTCCTTTTTTGAAAAAGATTTTTTGAAGATCAAATGTGGTTTTTATAAAGAAAATAATTAAATCTGACCAGAATGCACCAGTAACAGTAACACATTGAAAAAAACAAGGTAAACTGAATATATATCTTTTAAATGAAATTGTCTTGTTTGAATAGGCCAAAAATTAAACTGCAGCTTACTGGTAGGCCTATTTCTAACATTATTTAACCATCTAAAAGTGAAAAATAGAACCATATTTAGTTATGACACTAATTACTTAGAAATAAAAAATTGCAAACAAAAACAAACTTTTCATTCCAGGCTTTTCGAGGGCCCTCCCCGCGTTGGGGCCCTGGATAGTCAGTCCCACTTTTCCCCCCACTACAACGCCCTGCACCTTACATCCCTCAACACGGAGTAGTCTTTTACAGTGTAATCAATTAAAGACTGCTGATTAATTGATGATGAAATATTTGTGTCTATAATCGTAGCAATCACCTGTTTCTTTAGATGTTTTTTTTTCATGAAATTGTATATCTGATGTTATTTTTTGTAAACAAATTACTCTTATCTCTCACAGTGGACCATCCTAATAGCCCCATGAAACTATTATTATTGGAAAGCATGAGCTATTAAGATGCTATGATCCCTCTTTATGTTTTCCTCTTTGCATCAAACCAGGAGTTGTTATTTTCTGGCCAAGCTGGAAAGCCATACAAAATTCCACGTAAGTGTATTGTAACCTAACACTAACCTTAAACCAAGACTACCTAGGTTTTAATTTCAATCAAATACTAAACCAGTTGATTTCACTGATTAACACAACTTCAACCAGAAAAGGGGAACTAAGCAGTGAAATCAGCTGCTGTACTGTTAAGTTAGAATGAAAAGCTGCATACTCTTGGGCCTTATATGTCTCATGGTTGCTTATCTGGCCTGAAACCTTTTACCTACCTTTTTCAAGATATTGCTATTTTTGACTTGGAGGCTTGGCCAGGAAGTGAAAATCCAAACCCAGGAAGTCTCCATCTTTCTGCACCTGGTCCCCGGTCGGGCAAGAGGGACAGGGATGAAGAGGGATTGAGAAAGCTGAGGAGAAAATCAGTGGAATGAGAGAGGATGAAAAGGAGTGAGCGTGTGTGTGTGTGTGTGTGAGCATGAGTGTGAGCGTGTGTGTGTGCATCTATGAGTGTTTGTGCGCGTTTGTGCGTTTAGTGGGTGTGTGTGTGTGTGGCCTGAAGACACTCATATTTCAAATGAAGTCCAACTTGTGTTCCAGCTGGACTGTCTCCTAAAACAAAAACTTCAGCTGACTCACAGCACTGCGGTCTCCTCTCTCTCCACCCCTCTCATCCTTTCATCTCTTCTCTTCTCCTCTACTCCAGTCTCCTCCTTTCTTTACCTTTCCTTTGTTTAGCTTTATTCACTGGGTGCGAGATAAAAACAAGGTGCTATCAAAAAGACGGACATTGCACAGGCGAGGTAGAAAATATTTAGAACAAAGCTTCACCTCCTTGCCTCCTTTGTCTCATCCTTTTTCATTCTTTGTCTTCTTCTGTTGTCTTCTCCCTTTCCCTTTTGTTTGTTGGTTATTTAGCCAGTGGGTCAGGACCTACTTCTGGTGGCGCCTAGCATGGTAAATGTAGCAATAACATTTTCATGATCCACAGGCTACAGGAGGAAAAGACAAAATTTATCATTTGAATCCTAGGGTAAAAAAGTTAAAGAACCCCAAGCCTGGTTGCATAAAATATATCAAATTTCTACCTTTAACATCTCACTTGAGGGAGAGGGAAAT
>NW_027280573.1:70000-80387 GCF_046629955.1 Centroberyx affinis
TCAGCCCTCGTCACATCTTCTTAATGAGCCATTACTAGAAAGGACACAAACGCCATACACGAAGGCCGTTGCATGTCATTTCAATAATGACTGCTCCTATTTCAGGTAAGAGGTAGAGAGATGAGAGAGAGAGAGAGAGAGAGGGAAGTGTGTTTAAAATGATGCGTCCTTATTTGCATACATCAAACTCACATGCAACCACAGTTTCAAGGGAATTTGTGTCATATTGGTCTCAGCATTTCCCTCCCTCACATCTTTTATGGAGCCTTTGACACAAAGAGCGACGGATGCTAACGTGTGATACAAGCCCTGGTGTCTCATTAGGATGACATTGTTCCATTGTCTCTATGGCAGGCTTCAGGTGTTAAATGTCGGATGACAAACACCTCCGAACGGCCTCGAGGCAGCTGAAACCTGAATTACCACTACCCACTTATCCCTAAATGACCTACCACGAATCTGACCTTTCAGAAAACCATTTCACAACCAGTACCAGATGTTACGAGCTTCTAATCGCCCGCAGTTTCTCCCCATCACATTTTCTCAATGTCTTGTCCTCTTCCTCTCGTCGCCCGCTCTCGTTCCCTTCCTCTTCCACGTCTTTATCGTCTTTCCTTTCGTCCAATTTTTCTGTGTTGTTTCTCACTCTGATTTCTTCATCCACTCATTTGGTGTCATCCTTTTTGTTCTCTCTCTCTTTCTCACTATTCCTCTATCTCTCTCCCTCCCTCTTTCTCTTTCACTCCAATGCCTCGAGCAATTCTGTTTATAATCTCGCCGATGTCCAATTGTCAGAAGAGGGCTTGTTCAAAACGGTTCAATATGACCTTATTTTGTTGTATGGAGAGAATTGTTTACTCTCTCGCCCCTCTTTGTCTCCCTCCTCTGATTTTGTTCTCTCTATTCCCTCTGTCTTATTCCCTTAACTGTGTGTGTATGTTTGTGTATGTGTGTGTGTGTGTGTGCAATGCCTTTGGAGAGCAAAATATGTGTGCATATATAAGAACTGTCATTTTAAAGGGCAGTTACCATTTCAACCCACTGCCTGTTTAAAGACCCAATGTAGAATATATATGGCCATGTACATTTTAGGTACATTCACATAGTATCTTGAATAATCTGACTTGAGTATGGAACATAGTTTACCCATAATCCATTGTAGTTCAAAATACAAGTTGTGTTTTAAGTGCATGTTCCTGTCTAATAAACATGAAAGCTCCTTATCAATGAAAGAACATTTGGACATTTTAATATTGAAAATTGATGTTACAAAATAATAATAGAGTAAATATCTTACTGCAAGTCCTTGACAAAATGGTAACACCTATACAGTCTTATACTGTCTATATTTTTAATAAATATCAAATGATAAACTTCAAGCATGGATATGTCACAAGGGTAGCTGTTATGCCACCTCATGTAAAAGGGCTAATACCTCTAAAAAGAGAGGCTCCATGTACTTTTTTACCAAGTACACAAACTGCAGTCACTGCAGGTTTTGCTCTGCTCCAATCAGACTGACCTGTCAATCAGGAATCCTGCTGATGTCATCACCGCCTCCTGAACCCCTGCAGGTTGCTCGGCTGTAGGCAGAGAGAGGCACAACATCCAAATACGGATTCTGGACAACCTTTGGCATTGTACATCTTTGCCTCTTTTGGTTCGTCACCAGCGGCGCTCCATGGCCCCGGACTTTGGTACTTAGCAGGGATGTGACGATATATTGAAATTCAATATATCGCAATATAAAAATGTGACAATACGTATCGTGGGGAAAAATGAATGAAAAATGAATCGCGATATTAGCTTGCCCATAACAATTTCACAAGCTCTGCATCTAAATTATATTATCTGCACTTTGTAATAACATTTTTAAATTGTTGTTTACATTCTAGTAAGCTAATGCCATTGCTAGAAAGATTTGTGTCTCAAAATAAAAATAATTCGGCACAATCATACTTTGTTGTCATTGAAATTTTATTTATTACATTGTATCATGGTTATATCGAATCGTGAACCCAATATCACATAATAAATCGTAGCATGAGATAAACATCTTGTCCCATCCTAGTACTCTCTCACTCCTCAAGCTCATCTTGTCTTCTGTACTTGTCCCCACACACATCGCGCCCCTCTGCACAGCCCCCACTATCTTCAGCTTGATGACTCTTATGCTCCTTTGCACCAATCACAGCGCAGATCCTTGATTGACAGCTGGTGCCTCATTGGGATCGTGATTGTCGGTAGCTGGTAGGATATTCCCAGCACTGTAGCTGTCAAACCTCCACAACCTTGAATCTGTCCTTACTTCTTTTGCTCTCTCTCTTCACTCATTCAGTCTTAATTCTCCATCTAGACCCATTTCATCTGGTGAATCGATGGTCAGACTTCATGAAAGGTCTCACCCTTCCATCCTTCTCTCTCTTTCTTTATTTCCAAGTTGCTTTCTCTTGCTTGACCCCCAAAGCTGACCCTTGCTCCATTTTAAGTTTGCTCATATTCTCTTGCCATGAAAGCTATTCAACTTTCGCTGCTTCTCTCTTCGCTCTTTTCATCTCCTGACCCTCAAACCTGACCTGTGCAATGTTTTAAACATATGTTCACATTCTGTGGCAGTGAAAGCGCCTCACCTTCCCCTCCTTCCTTTTTCCTCTCTCTGTATTTCTTCACACTCTCTTTCTGTATGGCTCTTTTCATGGTCAGACCTCCAACCCTGACCTCTACTCTATTTTAAATGTATGTTCACATTTTCTTGTAATGAAAGCTTTCCTGACGTCTTTTTCTTTCTCTTTCCCTCCCTCCTACTCTCCATCTTTTTCTCTCTCTCTATGTCTCATACTGTGTTTCTCTATTTATTTCTGCGTCCTTTCAAGGTGCTCTTTTCGTTCCCTGACCTCAGAGCCGGAACCCTTCGCTTCGTTGCCGTGAAGACACCTCACCTCTCCACCTCTCGGTACATTTCTCAGCAAAGTAACCTCTCTCTCTCTCTCTCTCTCTCTCTCTCTCTATCTATCTCTCTCTCTCTCTCTCTCTGCACAAAGAAAAATCAAGATTTGTTCCTTTTTCTTTCTGCCTCCCAGCAGCCTCTGCAATGCAGTAGAGGATGTTTCACAGAGGAGTGAAGGTTACCTACAGCTGAAGCACAGCTATGATTCTTATACTGATATGCTCCACACACAATGCAGTGGTTCTTCTGTGTGTGTGTGTGTGTGTGTGTGTGTGTGTGTGTGTGTGTGTGAGTGTGAGTGTGTGTATGTACAACTGTCTGTTTTCTGTCTGTCTGCCTGTCTCAATAAATATTTGAATAGCGGCAGAGCTTTTTGTCAATTCTGTTTGGGGACATTTGAAGCATGTGACTCACAATGAAATTTTGCCTCTTCTCTCTCTCTCTCTCTCTCTCTCTCTCTCTCTCTCTCTCTCTCTCTCACACACACACTCTCTCTCTCTCTCTCTCTTTGCTCATCTCACCAGAGTTTCTTTTTATTTCTCTCTCTCACACACTCACATTCACTCTTTACACTCTTCTCTCAGTTTTTCTGTTTGCCCATGTATTTGCATTTCTGTCTCTTTCTTCCTGCCTCTCTCTTGTCACCTCTCATCCGCTTTCTGGCTCTCCGTCCCTTTGTTGGGTCTCGCTCCTCTTCGCTGGTCCTTCATTGCCTCTCGTTCTACCTCATTATCTCTCTCTCTCTGTCTCGATCTGTCTCTCTCCTCTCTTCCTCTCTCTCTCTCTGTCTGTCTTTCCGTCTCTCTCTCTCATTACCAGATGGCTTGTACAGTGTGGCGTGCCACTTGATGAGTGTTTGTGCAGGCGGAGAGCACTGGGAATTTGTTTACTGTGCGGTAAACAAAACACAAACTGGAACGTGCTAAAAAAGCTCATAATGTTCCTTGTCGCTGCTTGTTTCTTACTTTCTGGATGTGCTTGGTTAAGATTTAAAGATGTGTTTTCTATATCAGCAACATATACTGAGTCTACAAACTTTTAGGACTGTAGATTCTATGTAGTGGATGACCAATGTAGTGATTGTTATATCATTGTTTATACATTGTTGTTTTGTGTGGGCTACTGAACTGTTGCTTTGATGTGACCCCCCACTCCCAATGAGGAAGTAATGTCTGTAGCCATGGTGACAGACTCTCATGGCTTGTAAACACTAGGGGTGAGCTGACTACACTGACAGATCCCTTAGGATATTTTGTTTTTTCCGCCTACAACTGACATCCAATCATTTTGGGCTTACATCATGTGATCAGAGAAATCATATAAACTTATCTGTGGAAAGAACAAGGTGGCGTGAGCTCACTGTACCCACTGAAGAAGCATTTGGCAGGAGATGGATCTGATTTACTAGTACACACAGAAAAATAAAGGTCAAAAATGATTCTTTGGAGTGATGCCATAGAAGAACCATTTCTGATTCCACAAAGAACCTTTCAGACCGAGTTCTTTAAAGAACCATTTCTGCACTCCTTTGCTTAGACACCCGCATTGTGTTTTTGTTTATCTGCCCTTGTATAGCCTCATTTGCAATTGCACAATATATACTATGGCAGGGGCTTGGTTATTTTCCACATTTATGCCATCACCCACCATCCAATAACTAAGAATTAACATCTTTATGGGTTCTTTGTGGAACCAGAGATGGTTCTTCTATGGCATCACTCCAAAGAACCATTTTCGGTTCCAGTTCACACCTTTATCTTATTGTGTGTACGAGTCACAGACTTTCACTACAAAACCTCTAAGACTTGCACTATATTGACAGTATACAAGTCAGACTCAATCAGCCTCTTTCCACTTTGTAAAACATGTGTGACACCTTCCTCAATGGCCCTTAAATTATATTTACATGCAAGCAGCGCGGGTGTAGCATCTCTCTGAGTGCTATTCTAGTTGCTTAGGTTAAGGCAAGGCTCAATTTCCAAAATATTATAGAAAAATACTGTTTTTAGCAATTTATTGTTAAACACTTAATAAACTGTTGTGAACAGTTTAAGCTCTAGCTGGTTTTGTGCCCTATACCCCCCAGTTCTGGTTGGAGTTCAAACAGAAGTGATTTGTTTTGGGGTTGGAACATGCCGACATGTTTTCTAATCGGCGTCAGGCTCTAGAAGGAAGCAGCTTTACCAGACGCTGATTTCCTCCAGCTTTAGAAGAGAGCAATGACTGTTGATACTGAGTTGAGAGAGAAGGCCAAATAGGACTCCAGCCAAAGCAAAGAGAGACAGAGCGAGGGAGAGCGAAAGGGGAAGATAATGAGAGCTGTTAAGAGACCAAAGAGAGAGAGAGAGAAAGACAGCAAAGAAGAGAGAAGGAAACACTGATAGCAAATACAGAGGGAAAGAGACAGGGGGAGAAAAAGAACAAGATAGACAGCAAGAGTGGGAGAGAGAACAAGATAGAGCAGGGGTGAGAGAGACTTAGAGATGGGTGAGAGAGGCAGAAAGAGAGAGAGAGAGAGGGAGCTTGCCCAGTTTTAACTGTCCAAACACTTTATCAGGCTTGTATGTACTTTACTTTTATTTCTTCTGTTTTATCATTTACCCACTCACAGCAAGTGTTTACAGTCCACTTAACAAGCCTGCAAACTGCTGACACCAATAAAAACCTGAATCCTCATCCATAAATTGAAAGAACAGTGTTCCACTTGTTAAACCTTGTGTCATCGATTAGTTCTGAAAGTGTTCATGCCGTCTTGTCTCTCCCTGATTTATTTCTGCTCTATGAAATATAATACAGACACACAGGCAAAGAAATACAAGGCAAAAATCTCTCTCTCTCTCACACACACACACACACACACACACACACACAGACAATACTGCCAGCACTTGCTGAGGTATCAAGTAGTTCTGCCTTACAGATACACACACATACAAACACAATTCTTTAGCAGTGCTTTGGGACCAGGTTTTGGGGGAAGTTAGTCCTTCCTTTGGCCTTTAGTTATTCAGACCTTGGTATAAATACCATTTGCAAATACTTTAAATTTTTTGTTTTTATGTGTCACGTAAAAGTGCCTGATGGGTGTGGTTTGCCACGTTGGATAATGTAATCGGTGTCAGAACGTTATGTTACGAACATTACTATATTACTATATTTCTCTCTCTGATTACGTAACTACTTACTTGACACTATCGAATTCGCTCAATAGGGTAAACCCCACCCATCTGGTGGTCCAAGGTAGGTATATATATATATAGGTATATACATAGGTGTGACATATAGTTTCCTTGAATCATTTTCTTGATACTAGTGAAGTGATCTGGATTATTCTATTTTGTGTCTGGATATAGATAATTGTTTCCAGAAATTCCAAATTTCAAATAAGTGAAACTGAGATAATTCTACTCATCTCAGCCCATCTGTGGATTTTTTTCAGAAAAATACGATTTTAAGGCTGAAGATAAGATCGACATTTGTTGCAGTCCACAAGTGCACCTGTGACTGGGCCTCACTGGCAGGCCATATGTGAAAAATGACAGGATGAGGCAGCCAGTGCTAGGAACCTTACTGAACTATTTAAATAATGGACATGTGTGACAATCAACACACTAAGTGTTTTGACGGCAAGTCTCGTGAGGCAACATTTCCTCCTCTCCTTTTTTGAAAACTGCCAAAAGAGCATAAAATCATCTAGAGAGAGTTTGACAGGTTAGAGATGTGTTTGTGTGAGTTAACAGCCTGCTATGAGCATTTTGTGTTAAGAACATAATTGGGTTTTCTCCGCGGGTGTTGGGATGTCATTATATCTTTTGAATACTTGTCATAGCCTGTTTCTCTGTGTGTGTTTGTGTCTCTGTATGCATGCCTTTGTCTGTCTGTGTGAGTCTGTGTGTATATGTGTGTCTGTGTATGCATGTTTTTGTCTTTATATGTGTGTATGCCTGTCATCTTAAAACACACACTTAACATTTGAATGGAGCATATAATCATTTTCCTGCCTTGGTGTTTTTGCTGCTGACTAACTTTTGTTCAGCCATCACATCTGATTCAGATGCAGACTTATGTGTGTGAGCATGTGTGCATACTGTACCTGTGTGTGTGTGTGTGTGTGTGTGTGTGTGTGTGTGTGTGTGTGTGTGTTTGTGTTAGCATGTGTGGGCTTATTTGTGTGTCCATATACTTGCCTGTTTGTGTTTATGTACTTCTTTGTGTGTGTGTGTGTGTGCGTGAATATATTTGTTTGTGTATTGTGTGTGTGTGTGTGCGTGTGTGTGTGTGTGTGCTTCATCATTATGAGTTGCTCCCTCCTCTTTTGTCTGTTTTGTGTCAAATGGAGATGGTGATTTGTGAGGACTGTCTTTCATGTGGCTGCTTTTCCCTCATCCTCCCTCATTCCATTCAAACACGTTGACAAATTCAATCCATTCTTCAGAGGCGCGTGTTGACATGTCTTGCACCGGCAAATTGCTTTCTTACTGTGTCGCTCAGAGGGATTCTGTTGTGACAAATCTGACACTCTGACTGAACAACTGACTAGTTAGCTGACTATTTGTCTGTCATCTTGGCTGTTTGACTCACCGACTGGCTGATTGGCTGACTGAGTGGCTGGCTGGCTGACTGGCTAGTTGTCTGACATGGTGACGGACTGATTCACTGTCCGCTTTACTGAAAAAGTGATTGGCTGAGTGTCTGGCTGTTTAGCTGACTGACTGTGTACTGTACGACTCTGTGTTAGTCACTGACTGGCTGTCTACTGGCCACCTGACAGCCTGACTAGTTTGTTACCTTACTGACTTTCCAGCTGGCTAAGTGACTGATTGACTGACCGGTTTGCATGGAGAGGGACTCACTGGCCAAGTGATTGGTTAGCTGACTGATTGCTTAGCTGTGTTGGTTGAATCATATGTGGACTGACTAGCTGACTTGCTGACTAGTGAGCTGACTGACTGACTAACTTTCCAGCTGGCGAAAGTGTTAGAAGTGTTAGTGGAGCTTGGAATTACAAGGTTCTATCTGTGTAGAGTGCAGGTCTGACATACTGAGCAATAAAGAGTTGACATGGCAACTGGCAAAACTGTTATGTACCTTTATATCTTTTCAAAGTCCCCATGAAATGAACTCCCATTACTTTTTCTTGATGGAAAGCAGAGTATCTTTCATGACCTCATGCTGCACTAATAGGCACAATGTAAGTTTCCAACCAATAAAACCATCAGCCTAACCATCACCATCACCATTTTTGAACAGTCCTGCCCCTCCGCACCCACCCATCAAAAGGAATTGCCTTTCCATTGGTTTAGACTTTTGAATGATCCCTCACTGCATTATGTCCCGCCCCGACATCCTGTTTCAACAAGAAATGCATCAAATCAAGGAAGTAAAGCTGCCATTTCATGGAGTCTTTAAATACCTACTCAAAAGCCTTATTTTTTTTTAAGTTATATGACCACACAAGCATAAACTAACATTCAAAGATCATGAATAAGTGGATAACTCAATTTTGATTAAATGAGAACCTTCAAATTCTACGCTCACAAAATGTAATTAGTACTGTATTATGTGTGTGTGCAGCGGGAAACATGTATATCACTGTTGTCAGGTAAAAAACCTTGTATCTCCAAAATGCACTCCAAAAGGAACTAAGAAAAACAACCTTGATTTTAGACTGACCACTATGCATTTTTCATTTTATCCAATGGAGTCTTTCTTTCAGTGTGTGGTATGAGTGTGTCTGACGGTCTCTTTCTTCGTGTCTGTTTGCGATTCCATGTGTGCAGGCTACCTCTTTTCCTGTGTGCATTTGTTTATGGCGTGTGTGTGTGTGTGTGTGTGTGTGTGTGCGTGTGTGTGCGCGCGCCCAGGTCAGAACAGAGGGAGCTATACTCTCTCTAAAGCCAAAGAAAGATAACAATCAACTCCATCATGCTCTCACCTCTAGAGTTGGACTGAAGGTGCTCCTCCTCCTCTCCCTCCCATCTCTTCATCCATCTCTCTCTCTCTCCTTTGCTTTCATCCCCTCTTTAAAAGCCCCGTCACTCTCCCTCCCTTACAGCATCTCCTCTCCCTATCCCTTATTCATTTTTTCTCTCTCTCTCTTAATGTTTTAGTCTATCTCTTATTCACATACTCTCCCCCTCTATTTTTGTCCATCTTACTCCCTTACTCTCCCATTCACACGCACATACTCTTAGCCTTCCTCTCTCCCTCTTTTTCTTGCAATCTCTCTCTCTCTCTCTCTCTCTCTTTCTCCCTCCCCCAGTCTGACTCCACGTGCCTGTTGTTTTTGGAGAGGAGGAGGAGGAGGAGGGGTAGAGAAGGTCACTGTAGAGATAAGTGGAGCTTGTATCAGTCTGGCATCTCCTCCCCTCCAGATTGGTTTCCTCCTGCCCTCTAGTCACACCGATGCATAATTCATCTCTCTCTCTCTCTTTCTTTTTTTTTTCTCTAATTGTCACTTTCTCTCGCCCTCCTCCCCCTCTTTTTCACTGTCCTCATCTCTCTATCGCTCTTTTGGTCTGCTTTTTGTTTCCTGCTCTCTACTGTCTCTGCTCCCCTCTGTCTCTCATTTCTTTTGCTCTCCCTCCTCTACTTCTTTATCTTTCTCACTCTCCCTCTCTCTCTTTCTCTCTTTCTTCTCATCTATCTCTCTCTTTTGGTTCATCACTGCTCTCTCTCTCTCTCTCTCTCTCTCTCTCTCTCTCTCTCTCACTCTGTCTTGTTAAGTCATAGGTTTGCAGATAACAAGTGAGGCTGTGAACTGGGTGTGCGGAGCTGTGGGAGAGGTGATGTAAGAAAATCAAAACAGGTAAAGGTGTGCGTGTGTGTGTGTGTGTGTGTGCGCGCGCATGCGTGTGTGTCTACCTGCATGCCTGCTAGTACCTGCATATTGAATGTGTATGTGTATGAATGTGTGTTTTATCTTTCATGCCTGCATTTGTGCTCAAGTGTGTGTAGGTGTGTGTGTGTGTGTGAGTGTGAGTGTGTGTGCGCATGTGCGTGTATGAATATGTGCTTGTTTTCACGCACGCCTGTGTGTAAGTGTGTGTGTGCTTGAGGCCTATTCCCAGAGTTATTGCCCTATGCTACATCATCATAACTCTAATCCACTGTTAGTGCCCTAATTTTGAGCTAGACTCAGTTTATTGCAACCTAATGTTTTGTGCTGTCATAAAAAATGACACCAGAACTTTCCCCCTCCGCAGAAGATACTGTTTCTAACTGTACTACACTATGCACACATACACACACACACACACACACACACACGCACGCAAAGTGTTTCACCTCCCGAATTGCCCCTAACAAATGAGTGTAAATAAGGCCGTTTAGGTGTAAGTGCGGTACTTCATCATTTTCCCTGGCAATAGTTATTGGACTCTTGTTTTTTTGCTCATTTCCACTCAATGCAAAAACGGCTGGCTGGTTGAATTATGTATG
>NW_027280574.1:0-87500 GCF_046629955.1 Centroberyx affinis
TCTATTCTTATTCCTAGACAGTCTGATATATAGATCAATGAATGTAATCAACTCTCTAAAATGTGATGTCATCAAGATGTGCCCATGTTGTCTCGGTGATGATGATGTAGCTGTCATGATAATGTGGATGACATCCATAACAAACAATAGAAAACAACAAAAAAATTAAAACATCAATAGTATAAAAACAATGTAAAAACATTAAAGGAAATCTCAAAGTGCTAAATAGATCATTGAAGGCAAACACTGCCAAAGTCACTTGTTTTAAATATGTACCTTCTATATGTCATGAATAAAATTGCGTGGCACTATTAGCCTAACTACTGTGTTGTCATGTTGTAATGTGTTTGGTCGTGTCTTAGCTTATATTAACTTTAGTAAAATGCTCCTGGATAGCTTGACAGAGCCAGATGACATCATGATGGGATTTTCTTATGTACCGCTTTATTCAGCTAAACTTGTCAACCATACAATGTCTGGTCTCTACAGCACTATATTCTCTAAACATACATGTGTAGATTAATTTAGTGTAACACGTACCAAGTACCGGAGAAACACTAGCACTAACAATACTACTGATGTGAGATTGAGGAGACCAATCCTCTCCACCATGGACTCATTTGTTTACAGTAATTATACCAAGGTAGCACTGCTCATTTGACTAATATATACAGTATATAGAATTGCTTTTAAATAATACACAGAGCCAGTACTCTGGTTAAGTCAGAACCCAAACCAATTAAATGTCCCAAAAAGCCCATTCAAACTACTGGTTCTCTTATCATGTGGAAACCCAGCAGAAGTCTCAGTGCAGCTGATCTCACAAGGCAGAAATGACTTAACAATATGACTTTAAAGAATTAAACTCTCAGGATTATCATCGTTGTGTTCTGGATTTAGGAATACAAATGCACAGCTCATTTCCAAGATGCTGTATATTCATTTTGGAAAAATAGAAAACTATCATTACCGTTTGTTCATCATTCAGTATATCGACATCTGTTCATCATTCAATATATCGACATTGTAGTGGTGATAGGTATTAATGGTGTCTGATATCAATATAATTTAGAGTTAGCTTCAATAAGAATTAAGAACGGGGCACCAGATTACAGACAGCATCAACAGGTCTCATCTGAAGGAGTGAAGTCTCGGCATGTTTGAATTTAAACCCACACAATAAGCACATGAGGTGACTTTATGCAAAATAATATATTTATTACTAAACTAAAGCACACTCAATAATCAGGTAAATACAAGTGAATATAGTACAGTATATACAAGCGGTATACCTATGAATTGTGCTGAATCAATGGCAATAGGAATAGATGATCATGTGAATATACAATACTGATAATTAAACCAATATTTTAGCAGACACAATCATGGAAGATGAGCAGTGGAAGACATGAGTCAGCAAGATAGGAATAAAGGGGCGACAGTAAAACTATCTGGAAAACTGACTCAAATGAATCTTTGAATAACTGAATGATTACTATAACTATAGGGAGCCGTAATATAGTGTGTGATATGCGTGAGATGTGTGAATGTAATGGAATAGCTATGTGTGATGTATGATATGATGCCCAGCGGACAGTGATCAGTACATACGACACCAGTGGAGGTCCGGAGGGAGATGAAGCACGCTGAGGCCGGGAGGCTGTGAGGAGTCTCGGCTCGACGAGGTGCTGGAGGATGAAGATCCGACGTCTGTTCAGTTGATCTCAGCAGGCCGCAGCAGAGTGAAGCACGCAGGCTGGAGCACGCAGGCTGCTGGACAGGGCTGTGGGTCTCTCAAGGCTAACGCCGACCCACTCTGGAGGTTCCGATGATTCTTCAGAGTTAAACTCAGCAGGATAGCTGATAGTGAGGTTGTAGCAGGCAGGACACACAGACACACGTGCTGGTGTGTGTGTGTATTTGTCAGGCAGATAGGCAAGGCAGCAAGGCTCTCTTCACTGTTTTGGATGAAACAGGCTTTCTACTTGGCTTGATGATGATGATGCAGTTGAGTCCGTCTTTGGAGACAAACTTTGGAACAAAGTTGTTGTCAGACTCCGTTAGCACACGTGTCGCGACCACGTAAAGTGCATGAAGTTCGCATTGGAAATGTGTGTGTTTGGTTTTGTTGTGATCAGTTGAGGAGTGTGTGCGTGGGCTGACATGTCTAGTGTTACGGCTCATTACATATGCATGAAACCCTACTTTTGGTTCCCAGATCTATCCAATATAATTGACTGTCATTAACATTAACATTATTAAACTAACGAAATTGAATAACGTAAATATTATATAAAACATCACAGTTACACATAAAATTAGTCATATATATTAGAGTCCACCACAATGTGATGCCCAAGGTTTCATGAGTCTGTATCAAAGATTTCTCTTGATTTTGGCAACATTCCAATGGGTGTCATCTCAGACTCTCTGTCTCTTTGGGGATTACCAAAGACAGGGCTGAGTGTTGGTGTTTTATGGTTATTTACCAGGTCTGGTCCTTGATACCAGCTCTTAGGGTGAAAATGGAGTGATTTACCAAGAGGTCAGTGGCCTCCTTTACGATCCAACCACTTTCCATCTACTTTCCTGATCCGTTATCAGGGCAGAGGCTCACACAGAATGCAAGGCCCTTCCAGATGTGTGATGACAATGACAGTGTGGGTGCAGTTACTACAACATCTCTTAGATCATCATCTTAGATCATTTTGGACTCTTGTTTATTATCTTTTTATTATCTTTTATTATCTTTGAACTCTGGTCTATTACAGTAAACAGCTGAGCATTTAGGAGAAATGGCCTGACAAAGCAAAACAGAGGTTGTTATTCTTCCACTCCTCACTTAGAAGAGACACACGCTCAGAAAGACAGACGAAAAGATTCACCTCCAGACCAGACCCAAACAGCTACAGGAGGGAATACTGGAATACTGGAATACCACTTCAACCTGCTGCTGCTGAATGGGAGTTTTAGAAGAAACACGACTCAGTGCAAGTAAATTTCAGGGAGCTTTCTAGAGGAGGGAGTGGTGCCACGACTGACTGATTGAATTCGTGTTTGAGCGGTCTGCCTGGTGAGTTTTGAGCTTCACTCAGAGAGAAAATGGCTTCCAGATCAGAGGAAGATTTCTCCTGTCCTGTCTGCCATGACATCTTTAAAGATCCTGTCCTCCTGTCATGTAGCCACAGCTTCTGTAAAGCCTGTCTGCAGGAATGGTGGACAGGGAAACAAATACATGACTGTCCAGTTTGTAAGAGAATATCTTCACAGAGTTATCCACCTCGTAACTTGGCGTTGAAGAACCTGTGTGAGGCTTTCTTACTGGAGAGAGATCAGAGAGCTTCAGCAGGATCTGAGCTTCTCTGCAGTCTGCACTCTGAGAAACTCAAGCTCTTCTGTCTGGACCATCAGCAGACAGTGTGTCTTGTCTGCCTGCATTCAGAAACACACACTGACCACAGAATCAGACCCATCGATGAAGCTGCACGGGATCACAAGGAGGAACTCCAGAAATCACTGAAGCCCTTACAGGAGAAATTGAAGCTCTTTAATAAAGTTAAAGGAAACTGTGATCAAACAGCGGAACACATTAAGGTCCAGGCCCAACGCACAGAGAGGCAGATTAAGGAGCAGTTTAAGAAACTTCACCAGTTTCTCCATGAGGAAGAGGAGGCCAGGATCGCTGCGCTGAGGAAGGAAGAGGAGCGGAAGAGTCGGATGATGAAGAGGAAGATTGAGGGTCTGAGCAGAGAGATAGCAGCTCTTTCAGACACAGTCAGAGCCATAGAGAAGGAGCTGAGAGCTGAAGACGTCTCGTTCCTGCAGAACTACAAGGCTACAGTGGAAAGAGTCCAGTGGCCCCTGCTGGAGGATCCACAGCTGGTCTCAGGAGCTCTGATAGACGAGGCCAAACACCTGGGCAACCTGAGCTTCACAGTCTGGGACAAGATGAAGGAGATGGTCTCCTACACTCCTGTGATCCTGGACCCCAACACTGCCGATCCAGAACTCATCCTGTCTGAAGAGCTGACCAGTGTGAGATGGGGTCAGAGACAGCAGCTTCCTGAAAACCCAGAGAGGTTTTATGACTGCCACCCTCTCTTCTGGTTCCAGTCATGCTTTGTTCTGGGCTCTGAAGGCTTTAACTCAGGAACTCACAACTGGGATGTTGAGGTTGGAGACAATACACTCTGGTTACTGGGTGTGGCAGCAGAGTCTGTCCAGAGGAAGGGATTCATAAAGTCTGGATTATGGGGGATCATGTTCTGTAATGGTGAATACAGAGCACGTTCCCCATCAGTTCCATTCACTGTTCTCCCAGTGAGGAAGAAGCTCCAGAGGATCAGAGTGCATCTGGACTGGAACAGAGGAAAGCTCTCATTCTCTGATCCTGACACCAACACACACATACACACCTTCACACACACTTTCACTGACAGGCTGTTTCCATTCACTGATATTGCGGGTACTCTGAAGATTTTACCACTGAAGATCTCTGTAACAGTGGTACAGCACTGAGATGATGAAGAAGATGATGATGGTGATGATGCTGATAATGATAAAGATGATGAGGTCAGGTACACAAACCACCCATTTCTGTAAGGGAAATTTTAAGGATTCATTACATAAACATTATACATCCATTATTCGCATTTCTAGGACAGTCCAATCTGTAGATCAATTAATATAATCAACTCTCTAATCTGTGATGTCATCAAGATGTGCCTATGTTGTCCTCATGATGATGTAGCTGTTATAATGATGTAGATGACATAACAACATAAACAACAAAAATATTAAAACATCATCAATATAAAAACAATGTAAAAAAAATAAAAGGAAATCATTGAAAGCAAATAAAGCACAAGAAGAAAGAAAACAGTACATATAGAAAACAACAAATAAACAACAAAATAAAAAAAAAATATATTGAAGTAATCCTTGATCTGACATTTTCAGCTTAAATCAGTTGCTACAGTTGTCAAGTCGCCATCTATGCATGCTGGCATGGCACTCCTGATCTCTGATAAACATAAGTAATAAGAGGAAATGACATTTGTTTTCGCGTGATAACGGGTTGATTATCTCGTTATCTCGAGAGAACAAAGCTCGTTTTCTCAAGATAACGAGATAATTAACTTGTGATCTTGAGATAACAGCATTAAAAAAAATATTTGCCAGCACGGCCGTTCTCGGCTTCCGTATAGACGAGCTCTACTTTGCTAAACTTAATTTTCTCTAAATTTAGACAGGTAAAACTTCCTGTCTTATTTGGTTCTTCATCTGAAGTGTTAAATGTATTTTATCTTCCTTTATTCCAGGTTCTTAGAGTTTCTCTCCACTGTAACTAGTTTTTTCTTTGTAGTTAAATCATTTAAACTCCACAGTCACATCAATCATTTTGTATGTTTCACTTTATTTAAAAGGTGGAGATTTTTGGATTCTTGGACTTTATGTAATGTTGGTGATTTAGGAATTTAAGCTTTCCCTACTGTTGTACTCATTCACTCTGCATATGAAAATCTGCTGAATTCTCAAAATGTAAAATGTAAATTACTGATTATATGTGTTAGTCCTGTAATAGTTTACCTACTGTGATTATTAGGGGCCCAAGCATATAGTGCTAGGAAGCCTATTGCATTGTTAGGATTCTTCTTCTTCTTCTTCTTCTTCTTCTTCTCCTTCACCAAAAATATCTGGAGCTCAGAAACTGCAAGACCCACAGCAACCAAACTTGGCAGATAGGTTTAAAATCTCAGCCGCTCATTAAAGCTAGAGCTTCAAAACTTGTTATGTATTCAACAGGCACAACTCAACACCATTTCCTTGAATATGACAATAACTCGTCCACAGAGAGCGAGGTTTCTATCCTCGAGTCTCAGATCAGATCAGAGAACGCTCCTATTATAAAAAGGCTTCAGGGTGCAAAGGTGCCAGCCTGGGTGGATTAGCCTTCAAGTTGAATCCTGCAATTTGTATTTTCAGTCATGATGAAGGGGGTTATTTGCTTGTGTAGCGCTCTTTTCGAGGGTGTGTTTGTGCCAAAAGCTGATTTGCATAAATGTCTTAGTGGAAGACAAAAGTTCAGCGCTCTTGAGGTACAAAAAAAAACAAAACATGCAGATTCAATTAATTCAACCAAACATCTGTAACAGGATTGATAACCCCAATGACATACCTGGTCTCTCCCTCTCTTTCCTTTCCTTTCCTTTCCTTTCCTTTCCTTTCCTTTCCTTTCCTTTCCTTTCCTGTCCTGTCCTGTCCTGTCCTTTCCTTCTCATTCTCCTTTACTTTCCTTTCCTTCTCCTCTCCTCTTCTCCTCTCATTTCCTTCTCCTCTTCTCCTCTCCCCTCCTCTCCTCTGTTCCTCTCCTCTCCTCTCCTCCTCTCCTCTGTTCCTCTCCTCTGTTCCTCTCCTCCTCTCCTCTCCTCTCCTCCTCTCCTCTCCTCTCCTGGTTTGTAAGTCTCACCCTGAATAGTAGAAGTGGGTAGTTACATCAGATGCTGAGTACTGGTAAATGTTAAATGACTTGTAAATTTGGAAAATTTTTTTGCAGTGGACATGTGCTGATCAGGTGTTGTGCACATGTCCGTCTCCATGTTGTGTCTGTCTGCAGTCAGGTGTGGATCTCCCTCAGTGTGACACTGCTGATCAAAATCTCATTTTAGAATTCACTTTGGTGGTGCGTGCACCAGTTCTGCTCCCCTGCTATTTTTAGCTCTCGCCTTATTTTATTTTATTTTTTTTTATTCCCACTTCCATTGTGTTCCAGTCTAGTAAATCACACAGTGAGGGGAACCATTGCACAGCGTTACCAGTAACTAGGGAAAGACCTCAGTCTCTTGTCTCATCTATGTGTTCTGCCCTTTTCCCGTCTGTGCTGTATGTGAGCTTCTGTTGTGTACGCTGTGAAACTGTAAGCTGTCAGTGTGTCTCTATATGAATGCCACTGTACTTTACGATTAAAGTGATTCTGATTCTGATAATGCATCAGCCTGCTTTCTGCGGCCAAGTTTGGCTGTTACAGCACGGGATATTATTGTATGGTGCTTCTCTGCCACTGTATAATGCATGCACAGTGTGGATTGAATTACTATAAGTCTTCCTCGAGGAGAGGAGGTTAATGGACAATCACCTCTTTGGCTAAGAGCTCCCTGGTCTATTTGTATCTATGCTTTTCCACAGCTGAGAATATTACTTAGCAGTATACAAGCACCATTGCAGCAATCTTCCTCCAGGGAAGAAGTTGAAAATCACTACTTTGGCTAAGATCGACCCCGGGCTTATTTGTATCTGTCGTTGTCCACGGCCACGGCAGCAGCATGTAGAATATCACTATATAGAGCTGCTCTGCTACTGAGGATGTACAATAAGTTACATAACCTCCACTACAACAGTCCTCCTTGAGGGGAGATGGGTAATTGAGAATCACTGCTGTGAATGAGCCTGGCATTGTGTTGATACTCCATCCTATACGGGTCCCTGCCTGTACAGTATCGTATTTGTGGTAAATGTTGAATTCACCTCCATTTGAGGCGGGAGTGAAAGGGGGATTTCATGTGCGGCTGGAAGCCCGAGGGTTAAAAGCTATTTCACAGTCTACTTTTTGTTTGTAATGGCCCCTTCAAAGGGGCCGGGTCGATCGCGGTGCGTGACTGTATGTGGTGCGTCTTTGTTGTGCTGCTCTTTGCCCTTTCAAACATTTGTTATTTTTAGAACAGTACAGTAAAAGTAGCCTCAGAAACTGGGTTCCCTCTCATTCGGTGGCGGTGAGGCCGGCACCATGGCAGGAAAAATCACCACTGCTGGAGAAAATGAGAATTTAAATTGATGTGTATTATTTCAACAAATTTCCTACGGAAACACAAGGAAGTATAACTGTTTATATCATGATAAAGTATCAAAAGAACAATGCTTTTTGCACTGCAAACTGCACTAGAACCATAACTTTGGACCAAAACAAGGATGGATGAGAAGCCAAAACTAAAATTACCCTCCAAGCACCACTGCTAAAAGAAAATCACAGAGGAAACACTGGGTTGGGCAGAAGAGTATTATAGTCATTCTTCATCATGTTTCCTGTGTGTTTTCACTGCATGGTGACGGTAAACTTTATAATAAACTTTATTTGTGTAGCACTTTTCAAAACAGCCTTATAAAGTGCTTAAGAGCCACTAAAACAAGACGAAATGCCAAACATGAATTAAGTTTAAAAGGAAGAAGGAGAAGAAAATGGGCAAATACACAAACACTGAACAGGAAAACAGGATGCAGAATACATAATATACACAGAATATAAAAGGTAAAAAAAACAACTTCATAGAAGCCTGCCTATAAAAATCTGTTGTTATTTTCTTAGGTTTTAAGAAGTAATTTCAATTTGCCAACCTGAGCTCCTCAGGCTGTGATCCATTAAATTCAAAAATGAATTTTTGAATCGAAAGGAAATGAACGCTTAGCACTGCCTGGTTTTGTTTCTTTTATAAAGCATTATTTTATATTAGAAGGTATTATAACAAATAGACAGGGAACAGCTAAAGTGGTGGTAGAAAATGGTAGAAAATGGACCAAGTTTATCAGAATGATGATAATTTTAGGGTTAGGGTGTCAAATAGCAGCAGTTTACATGCAGAGACGCTATTTTCATTAAAGTATGAAATGTGATTTATTCTGCGTTGACATCATATCGGATTTACCGTAAATATGATCTGCCGACTGGGAAAAAACGTTCACGTCAGCCCTCTAGTGGTGATTGCAAGTAGGACCTGGGGGAATTTTTTCTAGTCTCCGATATCTCCGACTGGGAGTCACAAAACGCAGAAGTGCGTCAACACAGGGGACAAACATGGCAGCAGATCCACCAGATCTGAAGAAGCTAAAAGAAAAAGAAGTCAGTCATCTTATTTTTTAGTATGTGGTGAACATGCCTACCTTGCTCCTCGAGGTCTTTCCGAAGAAGATACGATCGGTTGTAAAATAAATTATGATAAGCGCCACAGTAATTGACCTTTTGATTGCCATCTTGGATGTGGGCGTTCCACTGAGTTAAACATGTGAACGTTTATAGCACGTTGTATAACGTTATAGCAATGAGATGTCATCGTGTTCTTTTGCTTCTTCCAACATCCTGGTCTGGTTTTCTAAAATGATTTCTTAAAATGCAAATGACGAGCTCTGTGCAGGATAGAGATAAACGTGTTTCATCTCGTAATCTGAGTTTCAGTATTTGTGCTTATTTCATGATATTTTTTTTTTACTGTGTTAGACATCAACATGGCATTAAACCCAGTCATTCTGGGTAAAGGCTGATCTCTTTAAAGGTCCATATGGTGTAAAACAAGACTCCTCTTGCCTCTGTGATGATAAAGGAGTTGGATGGTCTATCTAAACATGGTGAAAGTATCAAAACGCACGGTCATCAACTAAATCCACACAATCCATATTAGTGCAGCGAGCCTCTAAACGAGCCGTTTGGACTTCCGTAACTTTGTGGCGTCACAAAGGTTCGCTCATTATCATTTTTGTAAGAAATAATAGACTAACAAAGTGTTTTTTTCAAAGCGGTTGAGCGGTTGTCATTGTTTATTACCGGAGAGTTTTCCCTACCTGTAGCTGCCGGGCCGCAGAGTCTCACGTTTCACTCTTGAAACGGTTAGCCAATCAGAACAGAGGGGTCGTTAATATTAATGAGCCTTAAAGACACGGCGACAGAAACAGTCTGTTCTTGGTAAGGCTCAGAGAGATGCTGGAAAATGAACGTGTAAAAATGGTTGAGAGTGTTTTTGGCACATGACACCACACACACAGCTTTGAATGGACAGAAAGACACAAAATAAAACACTGGAGAGTGGAGGATATGGGACCTTTAACCATTCAGCCACCCTGTCGCCCCAAATCTGTATGTATTGCTCTCACCAGCTGAGCTTACTGGACTTGATCATGTTTCCGTGGGTTATGAAGTGTTTCTTGGTGTGAGGAGTCGGCTCTAAGCTGTGCTGAATATTTTGTTCCTGCAGGATGGACCAAGTTTGCGCGGCTGACCCGGGCGCTCACCAACAACCGCAACACGCTGCAGCAGCTGGCGCCCATGAGCAAGCATGAAGTCACCCATAAACAGTCCCGACTGGCCGAGGTAGGCACGCACACACACACACACACACACACACACACACACACACACACACACACACACACACACACACTCTGCAAATATGCCACCTTAGCAACTCTCTGCTCTTAATATTATTTCCGCACAAATAAACCCACATATAAAGCATTTATTGCCACATCTTAGCCATTTTATAGTATATACTTCCTGGCTAATTACCTACCGGCCAACACACACATACACAAATGTGTGAAAGTGCACACACACACACACACACACACACACACGCATAAATAGGCAGACCCAGGCACGCAAGCATGCTCTCTTAACACACAAACACACCTTTGACACTTCCTAACACTTCCATCTTTCCACACATGCATCCACCGCCCTCCACACACACACACACACACACACACACACACACTCTTCCCAGCTTCCCAGGATGTGCAGCTGTTTGACTCAGTGAGGGAACGCGCTGCTCCTGTGGACTGCGGTTGTCATTAATATTTCATGCCGGGTGGAGAGACAGAGCCGGGCTGCCGCGGCCACTCCGAGTGATTGTGACTGGCAGAAATTTAGAAAATGGATTTTGCGGGATGGGTCGCGTCTTCTTCGCCTCACCCGGAGTGGCTTGAACTCGCCCACCTGTTTTATTCATGAAGATCTGAGCGAGGCGTTTCCTTTAATCAAAATTTGTTTGAGTTTCACCCCTGCTTAGCACACGAGGCGAGCGGCTCCGCGTTCAGCAAAGTGCCGCTTCCAGGGTGGATTAAAGGTGAGGAGAGGAGCGAGGGAGCGAGGGAGCGAGGGAGGGAGGGAGTAATGAGAGGAAGGGAAGGGAGGAAAGAGCATAGGAATGAGAGAGAGGAGAAGGGAGGGGAGAAAAAAGAGCAGGGAGGGAAGAAAGGAAAAGGGGAGGGAGAAACAAAGTAGGAAAGGGGGGGAGGAAGGAAGAAGTGGAAAAAAAAAGGGAATAGGGGAAGGAAAAAGGAAGGAAGGCAGGAAGGAAGGAAAGAATAGGCAAGGGAATGAGAGAAGGAGGGAGGGAGAGGTAGGGAAGAAGAGAGAGATAGAGGAAGAAGGAAGAAAAGGGAAAGGGAATGAGGGGAAGGAAGGGGGAAGGAAGGAGGGAAGGAAGGAAACAGCAAAAGAATGAGAGAAAAAAAAAAGATCAAGGAAAAAGGAGGGAGAAAGAAAGGGAGGAAGAAAAGAGAAAGAGGTAGAAAAGAAGAAAAGAGAGGAGGAAGAAAGGAAGGAACAAGTAAGGAAAGAGGGAATGGGCAGTGAAATGAAAGAAGGAGGGAGAGAAAAAGAGCAAGGAAGGATGAAAGGACAATGAGGGAGAGAGGGGGGGAGGAAAGAGAGAAAAAGGGAGTAATGGAAGAATAAAGGAAAGGGAAAGGAGGGAGGAAAGAAATAGTGAGGAAAGAGTGAAGGAATGAGAGAGAGGAGAAGGAAGGAGAGACAAAAGAGCAGGGAGGGAAGAAAGGAAAAGGGGAGGGAGAAACAAAGTAAGAAAAGGGAGGGAGGAAGGAAGAAGTGGAAGAAAAAATAAAGGAAATAGGGGAAAGGAAGGAAGGAAGGAAGGAGGGAAGTAAAGAGAGAAAAGGCAAGGGAGTGAGAGGAGGGAGAGAGGGAGGAAAGAGGGAAGAAGAGAGAAATAGAGGAAGATGGAGGAAATGGAAGAAAAAGGGAAAGGGACTGAGGGAAAGGAATGAAAGTGAAGAAGAAGGGGGAGAAAAAAAAGCAGGGAAGAGAGGGAAGAAAGGAAAAAAGAGGGAGAAAGAAAAGGAGGAAGAAAAGAGAAAGAGGTAGAAAAGAAGAAAAGAGAGGAGGAAGAAAGGAAGGAACAAGTAAGGAAAGAGGGAATTGACAGTGAAATGAAAGAAGGAGGGAGAGAAAAAGAGCAAGGAAGGATGAAAGGACAATGAGGGAGAGAGAGGGAGAGAGAGAGAGAGAGAGAGAGAGAGAGAGAGAGAGAAATGGAAGAATAAAGGAAAGGGAATGAGGGAAAGGAGTGAGGAAGGAAGAAGTGGAAGAAAAAAGAAAGGGAATAGGGGAAAGGAGGAAAGAAGGAAGGAGGGGATGATGGAAGGAAGGAAGGAGGGAAGTAAAGAGAGAAAAGACAAGGGAGTGAGAGAAGGAGGGAGGGAGAGGGGGGAAAGAGGGAAGAAGAGAGAAATAGAGGAAGATGGAGGAAATGGAAGAAAAAGGGAAAGGGAGGGACTGAGGGAAAGGAAGGAAGGAAGGAAGGAGGAAAGGAGGGCAAAAGAAAAGGAATGAAAGTGGAGAAGAAGGGGAGAAAAAAGAACAGGGAAGAGAGGGAATAAAGGAAAGAGGAGGGAGAAAGAACGGGAGGGAGGCAAAAAGGAAGGAAGGGAAGGGAGAGATGCCCGAAGGAAGGGGGCAATAAGGTTAAGAAGGAAGGAAGGAAACGGAGAAGGAAGGAGAGAAGGAAGGGAAGGAGGCACAAAGGAAGGGAAGTAGGAAGGAAAGAACAAAGGAAAACTGAAAAGGAAGGAAGGAAGGAAGGAAGGAAGGAGAGAAGGAAGGGAGGGAGGCACAAAGGAAGGGAAGTAGGAAGGAAAGAAGGAAGGAAGGATGGGAAGAAGAGAGAAAGAGATGAGGATGAAGGGAAGGGAGCGATGCCCGAAGGAAGGAGGTAATAAGGGGATGAAGGAAGGAAGTATATGGACAAGGAAGGAAGGAAGGAAGGAAGGAAGGAGGGAGGGCAGGACCAGCCCAGCGCTGCATGGCAGAGTGTTGCGTAACGTTCTGAGCGCGCTCAGTAGATTACGCAGGTGACCCATCTGCTGCGCGGCCTGAAAGGCGCAGCTGGCGTCTTCTGTGGAGGACGCCGTCGAGTGTCGCATAAGCAGCCGTTTTTTTTTGTGTTTTTTTTTTTTTTTTATTCCCACAGTGCCGCTGGGCTCCTAATTGGCAGGCTCATTTTGGAGCAGCGGTGGCGCTCTGGACCGAGAGGCCGTCTGGTCTGATTGACAGCTCAGATGATGAGGGATGTGATGAGGTACGGCGGCGGCGGCGTTACGAGGCGCGCTGCCCGGCCCGCCTCCTCACTGAGCAGCTCACTGACTCCTACTGCAGGCCCACATGAGGGGGGCAGGCAGGCATGAGGATGAGGATGAGGATGATGAGGATGAGGATGAGGATGAGGATGATTGGTAGGTGTAGTCGTAGCAGCAGTGATATTTATAATAATAGTAATAGCAGTATTATTATTATTATTATCAATAGCAGTAGTAGTGTCACTAGTAATAGTTGTAGTAGTAGTAGCAGCAGCAGTAGTAGCAGTAGTAGTAGTAATAGTAGCAGTAGCGGTAGTAGTAGTAGTAGTTGTAGTAGCAGTAGTAGTAGTAGTAGCAGCAGCAGTAGTAGTAGTAGTAGCAATAGTAATAGTAGTAGCAGCACTAGCAGTAGTGGTAGTAGAAGTAATAGTAGCAGTAGAAGTAGTACTACTACTTCTACTGCTACTATTATTATTATCAATAGCAGTAGTAGTGTCACTAGTAATAGTTGTAGTAGTAGTAGCAGCAGCAGTAGTAGCAGTAGTAGTAGTAATAGTAGCAGTAGCGGTAGTAGAAGTAGTAGTAGCAGTAGTAGTAGTAGTTGTAGTAGCAGTAGTAGTAGTAGTAGCAATAGTAATAGTAGTAGTAGCACTAGCAGTAGTGCTAGTAGTAGTAATAGTAGTGGTAGAAGTAGTAGTAGTAGCAGCAGTAGTAGCAGTAGTAGTAGTAATAGCAGTAGTAGCAGTAGTAGTAGTAGTTGTAGTAGCAGTATAGTAGCAATAGTAATAGTAGTAGTAGCACTAGCAGTGGTAGTAGTAGTAATAGTAGCAGTAGCAGTAGTAATAGTAGTAGTAGTAGCACTACTAGTAGTAGTAGTAGTAGTAGTAGTAGCTGCAGTAGTATTGATGTAGGTAGTAGCCTTATTTTTATTAGTAGTAGTAGTACTAGTAGTAATGGCAGTATCAATAATAATACTGATATTAATACTGTTACTACTGCTACTAATATTAATATTTGGATAGCGCTTTCCAATTCAAAATCATGAAGTGCTGAAAATGTGGACTGGCTATTTATAAGTATATTTATGTATTATTTATTTGGGTTTGGGGCTACAGACTGTGTGACAGTTCTTCTCTGTTAGCAGCAGGACACAGAAAGAATAATTCACAGTTTAGAGGAAATTAAAGTGGGTAATGTGAAGCTCTGTGTGGCCCTGCAGGGGAAACCAAACGGCTGTCCATAACGCAGTCTGGGCACAGCGGGGGGGTATAGTTGTTTTTTTGGGTAAACTTTTCCCTCTCACGCTCACCTGTTTTTATTTTGTTTTCTCATTTCAGCTCGCTCTCTCTCTCTCTCTCTCTCTCTCTCTCTCTCTCTTATTCATGACGCTCTCGTAACGAACAGTTTTGTCACAAAGTGCTTTACGACCCGGCAAAAGACATGAATACAGATGAAAACAAGAGAGGACAAACACAAAACACTAAATTTAATATACATCCCTCACTCTTTTTTTTCCTCCCCTCCTCCCCTCCCCTCCCCTCCTTCGTACCTCATAACCCCCGAAATCCAGGAGGGGGGGGGGCGAATATTATTAGACTAAGAAACACACAGTTGTTGGGTTTTTTTTGGCTGTCTTTTTTTCTTTCATGTCTTTGATCTCTTTCATTAACTTTTTCTTATCTTTACTTCCTTCTCTCTCTCTCACTCTCTGTGTCTCTCGCCCTTCCCAAAAACTTAGATTACATGTGGATGTTAAAATAGAATAATACAAATACTCTGCACTACAGTAGTCATCTGCTAGAAATAGAACTGACAGAAACACTCTCAACCTAATACTTAACTTGAATTTTATGTGCAATAAATATGCTTAATTTGCACACAGTATAAAATGTTGCACTTCGCGTTTTTGCACACTTAAGCACTTTATTTTTATTGTATGGACTCTCTTGCATTTGTACTGTATTATGTGGCATTGTGTTTTTATTGTGCCTTGCTGCAAAATGAATTTCTCCAATAAAGATCTGATCTCATCTGAACTGAACTGAACCTATTTCATAGCATACAACAGAAAAGTAGACCAGGATTAATCAGTAACAGCTTCAAACTGGTAAAGCAGCTATAACTTCAAACTATATTACCTCAAAGATTCAAACATGTCTGTGGTAAGCTACTTGGTGTTTATGCAAAGGAAAAAAAACATTTAAACAATATGTCCACTGGTCACTGCCTCTATGATAATAATAATGATAATAAACTTTATTTTTATGCAGCACAGCTGCTAAAAGTGCTTCACAGAAAGTAACAAAAAACACAAGAATCGTAAAATATAGAATGACATAAAGATAAGATAATAGATAGGTAAAATAAAACCAGATAAAAGAAAACAAACAGCACAAGATTAGAAGTGGGCCGGATCAATAACAATTACATAAAAGCAAGTCTATAAAAGATTGCATTTTAAGAAGTGATTTAGAAGATGAGACTGACTTGGCAAGCCTAAGCTCCTCAGGCAGGTCATGAATTTGTCCATGAAGCATTTAGTGAAAGTGTGTATGTATATTTCTGTGTTTATATTTTTAGGTTTTTAATGGTGTGTTTTACTGTGTATTGATTATGCTTTTATAGTCCTGTGGGAATTTCGGAAGAGTAACTCACTTGGCTATAAGAGATCCTATTAAAAAAAAAGTTTCACTGAGTACAGAGGTGGAAAGTAACTAAGTACATTTACTCAAGTACTGCACTTAAGTACAGTTTTGAGGTACTGGCACTTTACTTGAGTATTTACATTCTGTGAGACTTTCTACTTTTCCTCCACTACATTTCAGAGGGAAATCTTGTACTTTTTCCTCCACTACATGTATCTGCCGGCTGGAGTTACTAGTTACTTTGCAGAATAAAGTTTTACACGCGAAACATACGATGAGCTCATAAAATATGTTGCATTGTTAGAGTTTAAACTCCCCAACAGTATATGGAGCAGTTAGACCGACAACATTAAAATACTTCTTACTGCTATTCTTAATGCTTCAATCATTTAACTCTCTGAAAGAAGGGGGACTTTTACTTTTGATAGTTCAGTACATTTTACTGCTAATACTGCTATACTTTCACTTAAGTAAACTTTTGAATGTAGGACTCTTACTTTTAATGGAGTATTTTTCCATTATGGTATTGCTACATTTGCAAGTAAAGGATTTGAGGACTTTTTCCACCACTGACTGACTAACAATTCCTCTCTCTCTCTCTCTCTCTCTCTCTCTCTTTCTGTCTCTCTCTATCTCTCTTTCTCTCTCCTCTCCACCCACCCGAACCCCCCCCCCCCCCCTCCATCTCTCTTTTTCTCTCTCCAGGTTTTGCAGCTCAACTCCGACATCCTCCCCCAGTACAAGCAGGAGGCCCCCAAGACGCCGCCCCACATCATCCTGCACTACTGCACCTTCAAGACCACCTGGGACTGGGTCATCCTCATCCTCACCTTCTACACGGCCATCATGGTTCCCTACAACGTCTCCTTCAAGACCAAGCAGAACAACATCGTGTGGCTGGTGCTGGACAGCGTGGTGGACGTCATCTTCCTGGTGGACATCGTCCTCAACTTCCACACCACCTTCGTCGGGCCGGGCGGCGAGGTGATCTCCGACCCCAAGCTCATCCGCATGAACTACCTGAAGACCTGGTTCGTCATCGACCTGCTGTCCTGCCTGCCCTACGACATCATCAACGCCTTCGAGAACGTGGACGAGGTACGGTTGCGTGTTTTTTTTTCTCATTGGCTTTCTCGGTGGTGAGCGGTAGGAAGGCGAGGTGTGTGTGTGTGGAGGGCAATGCAATGAGTGAGGCTTTTACTGGCCCACAGTAGGGCTGAAAGTATTGACAAAAGATCAAATTGCGATTATTTGAGAGAATATTCCAATTTCGATTTAAACTGCGATTATTATCATCACAAGTTTTTAGAGCTTTAAAATTGTTTAAAAAAAATGATTTGTTAAAGGATGGTGGTGTTTTTTAATGCATTTCTTATCATTAACAAATCCTATGAAAATAACAAAATCAGAAATGCGTTTGCTCTCCTCCCGTTACTTTCTGACTTCCCACGTTCCGTTTTTAGCCTTCAAACCCAGAAGTCACTGGCTCCAATTGTAAACTAAAAACCTTGAAATCCAGCTCACAAAGACATAGTTTACATTTTAAAAATCGCTAACTGTTACCATGAAAAGTCAGGCTGTTGTAGTTATTACCAAATCAAATTCAAATGGGAACAAATTCTTCATTACTCCGGGGACTATTTTCTGTGCTTACGGAACTACTTTCCTGAGATGGAAAATGTGTTTACAGCCGGCTTATTAAGTTGTTTGAGGAAAAAGTCGGCCGGCCAAATATGCTGCAGAGCAGCAGCATGGCTCTTTGATGTGTTTTTAATAATTTTTTAATACAATGGAGTTCTATGGCTGCTGGGACATGGCTGCACTGGGACCCGGATACATGGACGAGACTTGTTAGCAAAACAAATTCATTGCTGATTTTGTTATTTTCATAGGATTTGTTGACAGTAAGAAATGCATTAAAAAAACACCAGCATTATCCTTTAAAAGCTGTTTTTGTTATTGTCAGAGTCAGTGTGCAGGATTTACTGAGTCTGAGTCTGATGAAAGGTTTTCACCAATATTGTACTTGATTCATGGACCAAAGATTACCTGCAGCTCTAAAACACCTTGTTCAGAAATCTATTTTGGATGCTCCTCTCTCTTAGGGCAACTAATTGCAGCCGCTGCAATTTGGAAATTACAAAAGTTCATATTGCAATTTAGAGTTTTATTTTTATTAATTGTCCAGCTCTACCTAGGAGAAAGTGAGGACGCATTTTGGATATGATCTGTCAAACTGTTCTTTGGTTCGGAAACAAGGCGGTCGACTGTGTTATTTTGGTTGAAATGGGCAGAAGGCCTTTGGCTTGAGCTATACGGAAAGTTTCTTTGGTTGGGAGAGAGAATGGAGAAGTGACTTTTTGGTTAGAGACGGGGGACAGTGGGACGTTTCGGTGACTAGAGGAGATGACTAGATGATGTTTTGATGGATGGTGAGAAGAGGCATGATCAGAAGGCAGTTTTGGTTGATGGTTGATGTAAGTACAGAGAAATATCAGATTTTCCCACAGGTAACAAGGTATGAAACAACAGCTGGTGCTATTTTTAGATGGGAATGCTGAGGAGGCTTTTTGATTGATAATGTGCAGTGAACCGAACGTACTGTTATGTACAGATGAATTAAAACATGGAATGGTTTGCCATCCGACATTACACATTTAACAAGTAAAACTGTATTTAAAAAGAGTTTAAAGAAACACCTAATGGCACAGAACACCAGCCCCTCTCCAAATAGGAGATGTTTTGCTATGATCATTAATGAGGAATTTTCTTGGTCATGTTTATGCTGTTTTTAATGGTACTACTATCATTCCTGAGCTGTATCAAATGTTTTACTGACTATTTAGATATAGTGTGGGTACTCGTTGTTGTTATTGCTGTTATTGGTCGTTTTTTTGGTTTATTTTTGTTGTTGTTATTTTCTGTTTCTTTTCTTTTTGGATTTTTACATTATTGTTTTGCATTATGATGTAATGTTTACTTGTGTGGACCCCAGGAAGAGTAGTTGCTACCTTGGTGGTGGCTAATGGGGATCCAAATAAATAAATAAATAAATAAAAACCGGCTTTTTGGGTGTGATAGAGGTGGTTAGATGAAAATTTGGTTGAGAGAGGAGACAATAATTTGAAAACATGACAATAATTTACTTTTAAAATGGAGAGTTTGGTTTTGAAGCTACTGGATGAAGCACTACAGGTCTATAATGACTTACTGAACTACTTTAAGAAGTCAATAGCCCAGTGTTTCTAAGGCCGGATGGATGTATTTAAATCTGCTGGCATGTAGAACTGAATTAGGACCAAGTATAATAACAGTGGGAATGCAGTTACGATTTCCTATTGTGACTAAAGTGAGTCTCATCAAGACCCAAACACCAAGACTATCTGATATAGAGGAAGGTAGCAGGATAATAATGACCGGTCAGCTTTTTGGTTTCAGAATGGGGACACATGGAAGGCTTTTTGGTCAGTAGGAGGGCAGAAATATTATGAAATTTGCAACCACACTGTATTGATCGAAATTTTGTCCCAGTTAGGTCGACCCACAAAAAAACATGTAAGGGAGGGAGGAGAAATCCAACATCTTTGCTTTTTCTCAGAGGCTTTCTCCAGGCACCTTGATCTCGAAACGATTTTGTCTGGGAAAGCAAGTTGCCTAATTACTTTACTTTACTAAATGTTGTAGAATGAGCCTGCCATTGGGAACGAGAGCTTTTTAGATCCCGAACCTGTTGGGCTGTTTTATGTCTGGCTGGATGTTCCACTTTGGGATGCTTCTCAGGTCTGTTCTGGGTATTTTTCACGGCCATCTACACACCGTCAGATATTGAGAAGTTATATCAATACCACCTTAAGTCCATTAAAGGCGATTTTCCACTTCATTGCCTGCTGAATTAATTACATCTCAAGCTGAGTGAAAGGACTGATCTATAACCTGTAAGGAGCATAAACCGCCCTCTATACACCCAGTGATATCTGCAATGTTGTCGGATTTTGATATAAAAGTACAAGAAACTAAAACCAAATAGGGGAAACTCCGAGACAGATGACTGCCTTTATAATTAAGAATTAATCTAAACATTATTAAATTAATAAATAGAATGTGCTGAGAAAATAAAATGTCATTGCAGGGTTTCCTGACTGTTTTTTATGTAGCTGTGATGAGGGAGGAACCTCCATCATATTGGAGGTGGATGATATTATATAATTTCTATATTTAATTAAAGGCCAATAGGCTCTTGGGGAGGAGGAGGAGAAAACTGCCATCTCGTGTAGATACTTGCTGCCAGATATGTTTCATTGTGTTATAATCTCAGGGATGATAATTAGAGACTTAATTAATTAATACATTAACTAAATAAAGGATGCATTTCATATGAGTATTGTGCTATAATTAGGAATTCCTATATTTTTTATTTTTTATTCATATATTTCCTATAATTCCTACATGAATCTATATTGTAGCTTATTATTTACTACTACGATTCCCCCAATAAAGGTTTTTCTGAATCTGAATCTGCATCTAAAGGCCAATATCGGCCCCATATATTGGCAAAGTGATATATCGGTCTAACCCGGCTCCAAAGTATGCTTTTGTGTGTGTGTGTGTGTGTGTGTGTGTTTCCGTGCCTCTTTATGTGTGTTAATGTGTCTAACTTTGCAGTGTTTTGTCCAGGCAGCTCGTAGGTGTGCGCCCCTGCTGTCGGGTGAATGTGCGGTCCAGATCGGACTTGAAAGGCGTATTGTAGTGGTGCATTGTGGGCTTTCCGGTCGGCGTCTGGACTGGCGCTGTGTGTTGGTTCGGTCGCCTCTCCTCCTCTGGCCTCTCTCCGCTGGTCACTGATGGATTCGATGAGATCCCGCCGGGTGGAGCTTCTGTTAACGTTTCTCCGCTCTCTGTTAAAAGCAGGCGGCGTTGAGCGGGGGGGTGGGGGGTGGGGGGTGGGCGGGCTGAGAGGAAATCAATGGCACGTAAATTTACAGAGGACACAGTCGCTCTTCCCCTCTCTGCTAAATTGACGCAGTTTCCCCCGTATCAGAGGGATGGAAGAATGGATGGATGCTGACTGAGGACAGAGTGTGGGCGGCGTGAGGTGCAATGCGAACAAAATATAATAGAGGTTATTATAGGCTCGATGGAGGCTGAATCCTCACGTTGCTGTCTCCGCTGGCTGAAGCAGGCGGGAAGTTTTTTTTTTTTTTTTTTTTTGTGTTTTCAAGACACATAACACCGAGCCAAGCTGACGGCAAGCAGATACTTCCCACACGAGCAGATACATATGCTCTCTCTCTCTCTCTGTATTGCTAAACTTGTGAGGACCTTAATCGACTGCATTCATTCCCCAACCCCTAACCCTCTCCACTACATGCCTAACCTTAACTCTTTCACTTACCTAAACCCTAAATCCTGATGCTAATCTTAATCCTAAACCCAAATCCTAAACCCTAAACTCGCCTCTTGAAGCAGTGCAGACTGACAAAATGACCTCACTTTGGAGGATTTTCCTCATCTTTCCATACTTGTGAGGACATTTCGCTGTTACCATGTGAAAACCTTTTTAACCTTTTATTACACTATATTTTAATTATGTATGATTGTTATTAAAGGAGACACTCCATAAACCCCTCGGGGTTTCTTTGGTCTTCCTTGCACATGCTCTTTATGATGTTGGTATACATTATGGATATTTTGTTTGAATTACTCTTTTGTGCTAAATAAATACAACAACAAAAAAAAAAAAAACTCCAACCTTGGCGATTTTAATCTATTAAAGACCCCATGAAACGGCATTTGTACTTCCTCGATTTGATGTATTTCCTGTTGAAACGCGATGTTGGGGCGGGACATAACACAGTGAGGGATCATTCAAAAGTGTAAACCAATGGAGATCAGTCAGGGAGAGAAAGGCAGTTTGATTTGATGGGAGGGGTGGGACTTCAAAAATATGTGATGGTTTTATTGGTTAGAAATGTATATTTACGCCTACTGGTGCAGCATGAGGTCACCATTAAAGATACTGTGTTTTCCAGGAACTAAAAGTAAAGGGAGTTCAATTCATGTTGACTTTAACCTCAGTTGAAGGTTTCCATGCTTTTCTACGTGTTAAGAAATTTCTTTCACCCCTTGACCTTTCAAAACACATTGGATAAACTGGTGAAACGCATGGTGGTCAAGCTGAAAACAAGGTTGTTTTTGTCAGTTCCTGAAAAGCTGACATTTTGAAGACATGAGGTTTTCACTGGACAGCGACGATTTGTTCCTCATAAGTATAGAAGTACAAGAACACACACACACACACACACACACACACACACACCAAGTCACACTACAACTCAGCAGTAACAGCAGCATTGGTCCGGCTGAGGCTGTAAACAAAAAAAAACTCATGATGTAACATTTTCACAAGGAGTTGTGCTGATGCTCCCTGAGGTCACAGCAGTGGCAGTGATGGTGTGAGGAGGGAGGATGTGTGTGTGTGTGTGTGTGTGTGTGTGTGTGTGTGTGTGTGTGTGTGTTGGGGGAGGGGGAGGGGGGGGGGAGGCAGGCAGGGAGGAACCCCCCGCGGCTGGGGATGCCACCTGCTGTCACGGCGCTCCCTGGAAGGCCGTTGGGAGCGCACAGCTTGTGTCTGCAGGCGGCACGGCGGCTCAGCGAGGCCTAATCCAGCCTGACCTTTCTGCGTGGCGTGCGTGCTGCCACCGCCACGGCCGGGCGGGCTGACAGAGCCGGGAGGAAGCTCAGCGCCACGCGGTCGGGGGTCGGGCTCAGCATTAACACTCTGCCTGTTAGCGTGGAGAGATGGAGGGATGGAAGGGATGGAGGGAAGGAGGAAGGGTGGAGCTGCTGTGGATGAAAGCGTCGGCGAGATGATTTAAATGTAAAAAAATACTGTGATGAGGGATTGGTGGATGGAGGGATGAAGGGGTAGAAAGACAGAGGAATGGAGGAATGAGAGATAGAGAGATGGAAGGATAGATAGAGAGATGGAGGAATGGATGGGTGGAGTTGCTGTGGATGAAAGCGTCGGCGAGATGATTTAAATGTAAAAAAATACTGTGATGAGGGATTGGTGGATGGAGGGATGAATGGGTAGAAAGACAGAGGGATGGAGGGAACGATGGAGAGATGGAGGAATGAAAAGATGGAGTTGCTACGGATAAGAGCGTCAGCTGGATGATCTAAATGTAAAAATAATATAATGGAGGGATTGGTGGATGGAAGGATGATTGGGTAGAAAGACAGAGGAATGGAGGAATGAGAGATAGAGGGATGGAGGGATGGAAGGAGGAAGGGAAGAATGGATGGGTGGAGCTGCTGTGGATGAAAGCGTCGGCGAGATGATTTAAATGTAAAAAATACTGTGATGAGGGATTGGTGGATGGAGGGATGAATGGGTAGAAAGACAGAGGGATGGAGGAATGAGGGATGGAGGGAACGATGGAGAGATGGAGGAATGAAAAGTAGAGCTGCAACGATTAATCGATTAGTTGTCAACTATTAAATTAATCACCAACTATTTTGATAATCGATTAATCGGTTGGAGTAATTTTAAAGAAATTTTTAAGACAAATAAGTCAAAATTCTCTGATTCCAGCTTCTTAAATGTGAATATTTTCTGGTTTCTTTCCTCCTCTATGACAGTAAACTGAATATCTTTGGGTTGTGGACAAAACAAGACAATTGAGGACGTCATCTTGGGCTTTGGGAAACACTGATCCACATTTTTCACCGTTTTCTGACATTTTATAGACCAAACAACTAATCGATTAATCGAGAAAATAATCGACAGATTAATCGACAATGAAAATAATCATTAGTTGCAGCCCTAATGAAAAGATGGAGTTGCTACAGGTAAGAGCGTCAGCTAGATGATCTAAATGTAAAAATAATATAATGGAGGGATTGGTGGATGGAAGGATGATTGGGTAGAAAGACAGAGGAATGGAGGAATGAGAGATACAGGGATGGAAGGACGGATAGAAAGATGGAGGAATGGCAGGGTGGAGTTACTGTGGATGAAAGCGTCAGCTAAATGACTAAAACGATTTGGTTGATAGAGGGATGAATGGGTAGAAAGACAGAGGGATGAATGGATGAATTATTGAGGGAAAATGTGGAGGAATGGGAAGATGGAGGGAAAATTTGGAGGGATGAAGCAATGAGAGATGGAGAGATGGAGCGATGAATGGATACATGGATGGATGAAAACGTGGAGCGATGGAGGGATTGAGGGAAAATGTGGAGGAATGGAGTGATGGATGGGGGTAGAGGGATGGAGACAGAAAGATGGAGAGATGGAGAGAAAGAAAGAAAGAAACAAATGACAGTCTGCCCCTGAGGAGAAGCAGGTTACCTTGTAAACATTTTTCTCTCTGCTGCTCATTTGCTCGTTTCAATTGTATAATTTCCCTAAACCCCACAGATAATTTATGTTTTATGTCTTTCACTTGACAAAGGAAGAAAAATATAGTGGAAAATGATATGAAACTGATTGAACAATTGCTATGAACTGCATCATGTGGTAAACACTCATATTCAGTTTATTGGCTTTTATCACCCTGGTTCTAATGGAAGAAGGATTAGCTCCTCACAGTGATGGGGTCGTTACTCAAAAAAAGTAATGTATTACACATTACTCGTTACTTTTAAAAAAAGTAATGCATTACTTTACTTATTTACTCCCTGTAGAAAGTAATTTGTTACACTACTCGTTACATTACTTTTGCGTTACTCCACAACATCGCCTGAGATGCATTGTCACGTAATTGCCAGTTAACAATATAACATTAAAACTTACATATGCCCACATATCAGCACAAATCCCTTTCCTAATAAGGAGGACATACACAAGATCTTTCTTTTATGCTCTTTAACACCACAAAGCCGACAGCAAAGTTGGTGGAAACCAGCCCAAAGAGCACTTCACAGAAAAATGTTGTGGTGAGAACAAGACTCAGTTGCATGCCTAGCAGAACCAAGGCAACACTGGCAGTAGGCTGTAACTGCCTCAAAATAAAACTATATCAAGATATAAAACAATATAAAAGAGGTTGGGCTTCCTAACACCGCCTAGTACAAATATTAATTGCACTTTACCGACCCCTCAAAAGTTGTAGACCACTCTGCCATTGTTGTCCTGTCTCCCATACAAACTGTCTCTAGCCAACGTCACACGAGAGGTCAGAGGTCAGAGGTTGTTGCGCAAGCGTGCATGAAAAGGCACGTTTGATGATTTTTTTCTATCCGCCCAGATAATCCTGCAGATTCCAGATTCCAGATCCTGCAGATAATTGAAGAACTTATGTAACGCAAGTAACAACATAATTGTTTGATTAGTAACTGTAATGTGATTACTGGATTTAGGAACCGTAACGCGTTACATTACTGCGTTACAGACAAATGTAATGTGATTACAGTAACACTGGCTCCTGAGTCCAAAGAGCATCTTTCTTTTTAGCTTTTACTGCTGTTTGAGGCTCCTGCTGGTGTGAAGTGACTGTTGGAAACCCAGTAGAAGCACGGTGCTCTTTTGCTGAAAGCTGAAATATTTCTAACTTCTAACACTCGACAGCCTGAGCGCTGAAAACATGCTAAGCTCCCAGCGCTGTCAGGAACACGCAACAGAGCGTCCTCCCCTTTGAAAATAATGAGAGAAAGAAGCCGAGCTCCCCGATGGACACGCGATCTCACTCTGTACACCGTCTCTCTTCACAAGGTGCTGTTTTGATAAACAGGTGCTTATGAGCCATGATTTAACATGCGTTGCGTGCTCTTGACTCATGCTCTTTTCATCTGTGTTGCTCTCTGTCCTGTGGCTAGTTAATTTAGAGGCATTTACATATGAGCTGGGAGCTGTCTGGGTCCCAGGGGAAGCCTTTGAAGCTGCGGCTGGAGAGAGAGAGAGGCTGGGGGGATTTGGCTGGGGTTGTGGCATGAGAGAGAAGAAAATGAGAGCCTGGAGCAGGAGTTTGGGCTGAGACGAGGATTAGAGACGGACGGGGGGTAAGGCTGTAAATCAAGACCACCATAGTCAAGTCCAAGTCAAGCCGGAGACCAGAGCAAGTGTGAGCAACAGTGTCTTTCCAAATGTAAAAATAAAGCTCACAGAGTTTCTTAACGATGAACAGAGATCTATCTATCTGCAAATCTGGTCTGAGCTGTAAAACACCCAGTGAGTCAATGCATAGAAATTGACGGGTCAGTGGATAGAAGTTTGAGGACCATTGCATACACACATTTCCACTGGTGAAATTGCTTAAATTGTCAATAAAGTTGCCCATTTTTTATACTACTCTAACATAGGCCGCCCCGTATGTGCAAATGAACAACAACAAATAACGCCACATTTGCGAGAGAGTAGATCATGGAAGCTGGTGACAGTGAAAGTGAAAGTGTGCTCCAAGCGTAAGTTTTAAGGAATATTTGCAGTGGAGGTCAGATGAGGCTTCGTTTGCTGATAAAGATAACTTCCATGCTGTTGCTGTCCTCCAAGGCAGAGTGCCAGACAGTGATCTGCTGTGGAGTGTGAAGTAAAAACCACATGAACTCTGATCTGCCCGGTGACACTCAGGTTACACTGCAGCGTATCAGATATGTATCGGATCTATCGGATCTATCCAAATCTGATTTAAAAAGATCAGATTCCAGGTGTTTTTTGGTGTTCACACTGCTCTGAAAATATCAGATCTGTGTCACATGTAGGCAAAAAAATCTGATTTGGGCCACTCTCACCTGTAGTGTGAAGGGCTGAGGCTGGAGCTGGGACTGTTGCTGGGGTTTGGGGAAGAGTGGAGGGAGACCTGGCAGCTTAAGTGAAGGGATTTGGTCTAGGACTGATTCTGGGGACTACGTTCACACTGCAAGCCTTAGTGCTCAATTTGGATTTATTGCTCAGATCTGATTTTTGTTTGTTTGGCTGTTCACATTATTTTTTAAATGTGGCCAATATCAGATTCCAGTGTGAACTGGTTGCGGTCCTGAACTGACCCGCATGCACAAAAGAACAATAACAAAGACGTCACACGCAGCACGCTGAAGTAAACATGGAGGCCACTGAAGTCGGTGTTTACGGTTTCGTTTATAAGTCGATGTGCAGTGGAAGCCGGCGAATTCGTGTGCAGATGATAACGAGGACGAGGATGAGGAGAAAGACAGTCAAATTTTTAATTATGACATTTTGTGGAGCAATGGCTGCTACTTCTGTACGGAGGTGTGTGTGTGGATGCGGAGTCGGAGCCAGGAGTGGTGGGATCGTGACGTGAATGGCTTCACTGAAACAGATTTCATCCAAAATTTCACCTCAGATACTTATGAGGTCTAACACCTCACTGTCCCTCCACTGACTCCCTCTTTTTTTATTCACTAAGTGACTCCCGCCAGCGCAGAATTGTGACGAATGTCGAATGTCTAGAGTGACGTAAAAGTCGCATGAATTCTGATATGACTGTTCAGACTGAGGTCGCATTGCAAAAAATCAGACCTGTATCTGATTTAGGACCACATATGAAAGTGGCCCAAATCAGAATTGAAAAGATCAGATTCCATGTGATTTGTGCTGTTCACAGTGTTATGAAAAAACAGATCTGAGTCACATATGAGCAAAAAAAATCAGATTTGGGCCACTTTTGCCTGCAGTCTGAACGTAGCGGTGAGGGTGAGGATTGGGAAGCATGGGGTTGTAATTGGAGGAAGGGTAAGGATGCAGGGTAAAGGTTTTCTTTTCATGTAAACGCTATCTGCAAAGCCAAATTTCCATTATGGGACAATAAAATTTGAATTGAACTGAAAGAAGGTGGAGAAACTCTGTGTTGGAGAGATGGGTCGTTGTCAGGGCAGAGGCAGATGTGAGGGCCAGAGGGCCGGGAGACCGGAGTTAATGGCTGGCACCAGGACTGCTGCTGTGAGGAGCTGGGTCTGAAACTGGGACTGGAGTCAGGATACGGAGGGATGGGGCTGCAGCTGAGTGGGGAGCTCTTACATGGGCTTAGACAGGAGAGAGAGGCTTAAACTGAGGATGGAGCCGGAGCTGAGGGCTGGAGTGAGGGGTGGACAACACTGGGGAAGATTAAAGAGGCCCTATTATAGGAAATCAACTTTCAACAAAGATGTTTGATGTAGACTTTGTTAAATTTTAATTTTGTTTGAGTGGTTAAATTTAAAGTTATTGCATTTTCAAAAATCCACCCTTTTTTACAAGCAGTTTTGGACTAACTCCAGTCAGCGTATAACTGGATTTGGCCTTGATTGGCTTCCCTCACTAAAATCCTTCCAATTAGAAAAGTATTCAACATTTAAATTGACACCTGCCCAGAAAGCCTCCACTCAGCAGGTGTGTCTCATTTGAATCAGAGCAGCTGGTGTGACTGTTGCCATTTTGGTGTCTTTGTCACATTTAGTGACTTTTCAGACCCTCTGGCACCTTTTATTTCTCAAAAGTGACTAGCAACAACTGTAGCTACTTTATGGGACCATGGGGAAAAATGTTAATGTGTTGACTGACTCCCAAAGCACTTGGTGATAAATTGGTACGACTGATGCTGATGTGGATACGTGCGCTACTTGCTTGTTTAATCCAAAGAGGTCACAGCTTGTCCCATACGCAGCATAGCAGGGGAGCGGGGGGCTGTAGCAAATACATTCATATTTGCTTAACATATGACATCATCTGGTGACTTCTACCTATGTTTTGAGCAGCCAGTAACTACTTGGAAGAGAGTTAGTAACACTATCTGCGGTTACATGAGACATTTTTTTTCATTCTGAATGAAATCATTCCAAAGGAAGATTGCCACGCAAGTGTTTACATGAGCGCTAAATATAACGATTGAATTGAGATGTGCGTTTACATGCTCCACAGTATGGAATCAGAATAAAAGTTTCTGACATGTGCAAAACACTGAATCCAGCACTCTAACACAGGCTTACGTTTTTAAAAGATGGACCTGCGTCGGTTTTTTCTTTACTGCTGTTCTTTCTGATGAAGCAACAGTTTTATCACAACATACGACTCCATAAGTGTCAGAAAAAGACGTTTTGTTTTGTTTTGCCCCCGCAATGATTGGGTCCATTTGTAATTTTCACCGCTGTAAACTGAAACTGGCCCGGAGAGGAGTCAGGACTTGATATAAAAAACGGGATGCACCGCCTACATCAAGCCTGAGTGCCCCTGGGTTAATAATGAGCACATCCATTCCAATCCTCCCGGAAAAAAGGGGTAACGTTATTGACGTTAAATGTGCGAGCGTGTGCAGAAAGAGGCGAGATAAAGAAAGTGATCGGAATGAGTGTTTACATGATGAAATTTTATCCATCGACCAGATTATGAAAGGGTTAAACCAGCCCTCTCAAACAGAATTCAATTTCATTCGGATCGGCCAGTTTATTCTGATTGAGGCGTTTATATGAGGGCATTTTTATTCTGACTGTTCTGCCTGTGTGGAATAAATATCCTTTTAACCAAGCTGCATGTATTTGCAAAACATCGTGAATACTATTATTTGTATCCTGAGCTATAGTATATTTTCGAAAAAACAAAATCATGGAAACTGAATACTGCGGGACCTTTAAAAGAGCAGGTGAGGTCAGGACTCGGTGTGTAGCCGAGGTGAGGTGACTAATGCTGTTACTGAGGCTAAGTTAGGGTGGAAAGAGGAACAAAAGGGCCTGAATGAGGCTGGAGCGATGGAGGCTGAGAATGAACGGTCGGGACGGGACGGGACGGGACGGGGGGGTGAAGCCTGGACCGAGGCTGGGGGTGCAGAGAGCAGGGAGGACTCAGCAGTCTCTCTCCTTTTTTTTTTTTTTTTTACGTAACATCGTTAGATAACCATGCTGGCTTTCATCCGCTTTTATCTCTCCGTGCTTCAAAATGAGGAACGACGCTGTTTTCATAATTGAGGCCGACTTTGGTAAACATTTAGCCTCTTGTTTGAGCAGCGTTGAACCATCCCGCTCTCGCATTTTCGACTGAATACTAAAACCGGGTAGTGCGGAGCGCGCCGCCGGCTTCCGCTCCCTCTATAGAGAAGGATCGCTTTTGTTTGTTTTGAGCCTCGTTCTCAACCGGTTGTGTTCATGCGTCCTCTGTTTGGGAAAGTTGTGGTGTGGCAGAGAACGAAGAGCCAGAACATGTGCAAGTTATATCAGAGGAGGAGGAGAGGAAATAAATGCACTGAAAAAGCTGTCAGGTATTATGGAGTGTGTGTGTGTGTGTGTGTGTGTGTGGGTATATGCTTTTGACTGGCTGTGTGAATCACTGGTTAGTTTATCTTTATCTGTGTATGTGTATGTTTGTGTGCATGTGTTTGCATGTGAAAGCGGAGTCACAGTTATCATATGATAACAAACAACCTGTCATCATATTTTTAGGAATAATTTATGACAAAGAAACAGAAAGAAGAAAAAGAAAAATGCTGTCTTTGTTGAAATTTTTCTGTTTTTCAATTTATTTACGTGAATTTCAAAATCTGTTAAGGGCTTGAGAGCAGCTATATCGAGTCTTGAACTGACTTTGTGGACCATTTGTATTTATTCCTGTTTTTTATTTATTTATTTATGATTTTTTATTCAACTTTATTTTAATTATGGTACTTTTACCACTGTCTCTTTGGGTTTTATTAAAGCGCTTTGTAAACATTGTTTTTTGAAAAGTGCTGTACGAATACATTTTAGATTATTATTATTTATGATAATATACGCTTGTAGCAGAGTTTGTACTGAATGAGAGCAGCATTAAGGGGGTTACAATAGTTTTTAAGTGTTAAACAAGTGCCAGTTTCAAAGTATAGCAATATCGCAAAGCTTAGACCCCAGAGAGTTCATGCTTGCGTGTGTGTACTGTATATACATGTGATGTGTGTGTGTGCATATGTTCGTGTGTGTTTAGTTGCAAATGTGTGTATACTCCCTGCAAACACGTTTCTGCTTTTAGATGGAGCTTCTTCTTTCGGACACCTCAGCATTGATGTGTTGTGAGGCGAACATGTACAGTATGGGTAGTGAAAGAACTGTAGCGCTCTTTATTGTTCTGTCCCATTCATACGCACTGACACGAAAAAAATGGAGTGTTGTTGATGCTCCAGGCCTATTTACTTTTACGTTTTTCCATTGCACAAGTACTGCATTGTTCCCATACTGGAGCTGCTATGGCACAATATCAGTACTGTGCTGTACTTAAATGTTACGGGAATATTTCACTACTGTTGCCTTTTTTTATGTGTAATGTTTTGTACTTTGTTGTATAGTAACACTGCACTTTTATTGATTGCACCCCTGCCCAGGGACTACAGATGCAAATTAGCTGGCAGCTAACTTTGGGCAATGTTAATTGTGCATGGTCCCTGCAAAAATAAACAATAAAAGTAAAGTAAGGTCACCCTTTGTTTTTCGATTTGGCCCCAACAGCACCCTTTGTTTTTCAATTTGGCCCCAACAGCACCCTTTGGTCCCAACAGCACCCTTTGTTTTTCTGTTTGGTCCCAACAGCACCCTTTGGTCCCAACAGCACCCTTTGTTTTTCTGTTTGGTCCCAACAGCACCCTTTGGTCCCAACAGCACCTTTTGGTTTTCTATTTGGTCCCAACAGCACCCTTTGGTTTTCTGTTTAGTTCCAACAGCACCCTTTGGTCCCAACAGCACCCTTTGGTTTTCTGTTTGGTTCCAACAGCACCCTTTGGTCCCAACAGCACCCTTTGGTTTTCTGTTTGGTTCCAACAGCACCCTTTGGTCCCAACAGCACCCTTTGGCTTTCTGTTTGGTTCCAACAGCACCTTTTGTTCCCAACAGCACCTTTTGGTTTTCAGTTTGGTTCTAACAGCACCCTTTGTTCCCAACAGCACCCTTTGGTTTTCTGTTAGAATACTGGGCAGGTTTGGTCCTGACTGCACCCTTTAAGTACCAAGTAAATTCAGGTGCTTTACCAGCACACTTGTTGTGTACTCACACCAAACTACTGATACCGAACCAATATGATGGAAAAAAACATGCCATTGGTGCCAGTATGGATGCAGCAAGATACACCTGTGCATTAGAGAAAAACAGTTGCTGTATATCATTCTGTTGTTTCGTCAGGCTTTTCATCTCTGCTTTGGTTTTCACTTTCTGGTCACGTTGTCTCAAGTCAAATATCACTATATCTTAGAAAATTGATGATTTACCTGTCTGTTTAAGGTCAGGGTGAGGCATGAGGTTGTGGTTTGTGTTGGGTTCATGATCAGTTCTTGGATGAAGTCTTCCTTTGCAGCTTGGCCAGAAAATACCAATTGTTTAACTCTGTTTTTCCAAAGACCTTTTCTGGTTTCCCTAGAGCAGCTTGGCATAGAGTTCAGCTGCATGATATGGACAAAATGTCATGTTGAGATTATTTTGATGGATATCGCAGTGTGACTTGGAATATAACAGTGTGGAGTCTAGTTTCTTTCTTAAATGTCCACCGTTTAATTGAGGCATCCAACGTATTTGAAAAGATTCACGCCTGTTCTTACAAAATGCTCGTTGACATGAAAGCAGAGCGCACTCTGGGTTACTGTCAAAGATATTAACACCTTTGCTTACTGAATAGTTCTGTTTTTGAAGTATTGGCTCAGGTAGCATTTTGTTTTTCCCAGAAATGGATACAATGTTTTTAAATTAAAGTATTAATTGGTGGGCAAGATGGAAGGTAGCACACCATTGTTTGAATGTATTTCTTTAGTTCTTTATTTATTCATTCTTCTCCCCAAAACTTTGGACTCTCTCTCTCTCTCTCTCTCTCTCTCTCTCTCTCTCTCTCTCTCTCTCTCTCAATTCAATCAATGGGCTTTATCGGCATGAAGTGCAGTTCAGTATCTATTGCCAAAGCTTTGTAATCAATAACAATAAGGATGATAAAAAGGTCTAATAAAATCAGAAGAAACAATTAGTTTTAATCTCTCTTTCACTCTACTCCTCTCTCTCCCTCCCTACCTCCTTCTCTCCCTCTATTTCCCCTCCCTCTCTTTACCTCTCCCTACCCCTCTCCCTTTCCCTCCCTATCGTCCCGTCAATTCTCTCTCTCCCTCTCCCCCGTCTCCTCTCTCTCTCTCATTCACCCCCTCTCCCGTCCTCGCCCTCTGTCTCTCTCCTTCCTTCTTCCTCCCTTTCCTTTCCTCCTTCTCCCTCCCTCTGTCTCTCTCTTCTCTCCTTTCCCCTCCCTACCTCTCCACCTCATTCCTCCCACCTCCCCCCTTCCTTCTCCCTTTACCTCTCTTCCCTCTCTCTCTTCCTCCTTCTGCCTCTCTCCTCCCTCCTCCTCTCTCTCACCCCTCTCCATTCCCCTCTCTCTTTCCCTTTCCTTCCATCCTCATTCTCCCCCTCTCTCTGTCTCTCTCTTGCCTCCCCTCCACCTTCCTCCTCCTCTCTCTCCCTCCTTCCTGCCTCCATCTCCCTCTGCCTCCCTCACCCTTTCCCTCCCTACCTCTCCACCTCCTTTCTTCACCTCCCTCCTGCTTCCTACCCCCTCCCTCCTTCTCTCTTTACCTCTCCCATCTTCTCCCTCTCTCTCTCTCTCTTTCTCTTTCTGCCCCCTACTTCTCTTCTCTCTCTCTCCCACTCCCTCCCTCCACCTTCCTCCTCCTCCTCCTCTCTTTCTTTTCCACCCCCCCCCTCCAGGGCATCAGCAGTCTGTTCAGCTCTCTGAAGGTGGTTCGTCTGCTGCGTTTGGGCCGGGTCGCCAGGAAACTGGACCACTACCTGGAGTACGGTGCCGCGGTTCTGGTCCTGCTGGTCTGCGTGTTCGGCCTGGTGGCCCACTGGCTCGCCTGCATCTGGTACAACTGCTTCTGGACTGCAAAAAAACAAGCCATTTAATCTTGTGTTGAGTCTTAAATAACTGTTAAACTCTTAAATGGAAAGGCAAGGCAAGTTTATTTATATAGCACATTTCAGCAACAAGGCAATTCAAAGTGCTTTACATAAAACATTAAAAGCATCGAGACAAAGTGAAAAAGATAAAATTCATATAAAAGAACAAGCAAAATGCATTGCATTAAAAGAATCAAATCAAGTAAAATAGAAAGATATTTTTACCCCCCTAAAGGAAACACAGAATCAAGTGGTGTTACTTTGAAGTATTGAGGGTATTGAGTCACTCTCACACTGGTGACACTGTCAACCAGTATACGATTAAGTGTGCCTTACCTCTCCAAAGATAATCACAACTTAAAACCTTTTGTCGGCCTCACCGGACAAAAATATGTATAGCGCTATAACTTTTCTGAGAGTGAACTCCCTCAGTTCTTCCTTCTTGGTATTGACTAGTCACTAGTGAAGTGGTTTTCCTTATTCTGCATTGTTTTCCAGATATTGTCACTTGTTTCTAGTAAATTCCTGAAACAAGGGAAACTTCATTGCAAGCAAGTATAATTACCTCACCGCCATCGGCAGATTTCTTCACTTGTTGTAAGAAAAATAATACGAATAGACTCAACATGAGATCAAATGGCTTGCTAAGATGGACATTTTCTGCTGTGTGACTGAAAACACTGTGCAGTGCCATTCACAGATCCCTGCTGGCTGATGGGAATTTACCCATTTTTTCCTCCTAATTGGTTATGTATGCTAACCATCGCCTCTGCACTCCCATCTAATATCTAGTACTTTATGAAGCATCTGCTGCTGAACGATTTCTACTGGATTTGTTCAATTTGTTCCAAGTCATATAACATGATAACATGGGTGATTTGCTCATATTTGGTGATGATTATTGTCGTTTTCCCCTTCCTCTCCTACAGTCTGTAGCACACAGGAGGAACACATTTCGCAGTTTCATTCCTCTTCACCCCCTCAAATCACCTCCTAATTCCAAATACACAGCAACACTAAACAGCACAGCAAACTTTTTCAAATGTGTTACAGCTGTATTTGAAGTTGCTTCACCTTTCCAATCAATTTAACCTGCCAGTTGGTAGGTGCATCACTACAAACGCATGTTATGCGGTCAAGCTTTCTTCAAACCCACAGAAATTTGCTCTAATTTGTAGCCAAGATCCCAAAGTTTCCAAAGATACCACATATGTCATGCTGAATAACAAAGAAATGTGTATAAAATGATGCACAAGACGTCTAGATTTTTTCCATTTAATGTAATGCAGTCATAAAAAACGTGTCTTGAGTTGAATATGTCATTCAATATAAGCAGCTGCAGCTTCAATGAAGTGTTCAAATGAGCAGATACAGAATATGGACATTGTTGTACAGTATGGAAAATGTTTTTTTTCTAAGTTTGACGGTACTTAAGGGGAAACGTAAGGGGAAAATAGGGGTGCAAAGGGTTAAAGTGGCACACATGACCTGCGCTCCTGTCTTTACCGAAACCCGTCTCTGTCCTCCACCAGGTACAGCATCGGAGACTACGAGGTCATCGACGAGGCCACCAACACCATCAAGATGGACAGCTGGCTCTACCAGTTGGCCATCAGCATCGGCTCGCCCTACCGCTACAACGCCAGCGGCTCTGGCCAATGGGAGGGCGGCCCGGGGAAGGACTCCCTGTACATCACCTCGCTCTACTTCACCATGACCAGCCTGACCACCATCGGCTTCGGCAACATCGCCCCCACCACAGACGGAGAGAAGATCTTCTCTGTGGCCATGATGATGGTGGGATGTAAGTAGAATATTATCTCTCTCTTCGCTGCGTTGTACTTTGCTTTATTTACGCTGCGTCTTCTATCTGTGGTGGCCATTTTGTGGCGGCCGTTTGGCATCCCTTCTTCAAGTTTTGATCCATTTTGGAGTGCAACATGACGCAAGTGAGCAATTCATCAGCTGTACTGCAAACACTGACAAACTTGTTCAGGTATTTCATCTTGTATCTAGACTTATCAAGCTTATTTTAGGATTTTTTTAGGATAATGTAACTTGTTTCAGGACATTTACTTGGTAATAATGTTTAGGCAAGGTAAGGCAAGTTTATTTATATAGCACGTTTCAGCAACAAGGCAATTCAAAGTGCTTTACATAAAACATTAAAAGCATTGAGACAAAGTGAAAAAGATAAAATTCATATATTGCATTAAAAGAATCAAATTGAGTATAATAGAAAGAAAAAAGGACACAACAAACACAACAAATACTCCCACTTTTAGATGCACATTGTGACTGAACCCATATGTTTTCCTTTAATTTACAGATCTCACTGCCTAAGGCAGACGAGAATCACAGATTCTCTTCTTGGTCAAAAGCCTCACCATCCACAGATGGATGAGAGTCATACAGGGTAAAGCTCTGTCCCCCCACATATAGTGTTCACTCATGCAAGTAAACATTACAAGGACAAGACCAGTGAAAATTCGTACTTGCCCGTGTCAGCTCTGTTGGGATCCTGAACAGAAACAGTTAAAATGAGAATAAGACGGGTATAAAATACAAGAATAACAGTTACAGTGCAGTGTAAGAAATGAATAATTATTTGATTTAATAAAAGGCAGCGGCAAACAGAAAAGTCTTCTGCCTTGTGTTAAAAGAACTGAGAGTTGCAGCAGACCTGCAGTTTTCTGGGAGTTTCTTCCAGATATGTGGAGCATAAAAACTGAACGCTGCTTCTCCATGTTTAGTTTTGACTCTGGGGACAGAAAGCAGACCTGTCCCAGACGGTTTAAGTAAATTGTCTGGGGGAAAGTTTATTGTTTCCAGATTTTCTTCATTGTTTTATGATGATTTCTTGGAAGACGTCATATTGGCACGAATCAATATCAAGTGAAATTTATTGAAAATGTATTGAATTGACTGAAAATATCATGAAATAAGCTTGATAGGTCTGGAAACAAGTTATCACTCCGTTGCCTTACACCTGACTTTGTTATATTTTAATAGAAAACTCAGGGAGCTACTCTTGGAATTGGAAACACAAGTTGCAGTGTTTTGCATATCGTATTGATCTGGAATTCAAAGTGAACCGCTGTGTGGAAGCTGCAGCGTTTGGTGAAACTTTCTTATATTCAGTGTACAATTCATCTGCCTTTGCCAGGCCTGGTGACATTACACTGTCTGTGGACTAACTTTTATTATTTAACGTGTCAAGTATTTATATATTTATATCTTTATTTATTCATCTAGTCAGTTGCTTTTTAGCCAACATAGCCTCTCGTGTTCTTATCTGCTGTGTTTTTTAATGTATTTTGTCATCTGTGTGTCTTGGCTGCTATGACGACTCAATTTCCCTTCTGGGATCAATAAAGTTTTCTATCTATCTATCTATCTATCTATCTATCTATCTATCTATCTATCTATCTATCAGTGTGTAGTAGCCGACTGTTCACAGGCCCCTTGTGGTGAATGGACATTTACCCATTCTTTGTAACTGTTCCCAGTCACAGTTAGACACACTAACCATCACTTCCACTCTCCTCCTGCTGTCTAATATCCAGAGGTGGTAGAAGTACACAAATTCGCTACTCAAGTAAAAGTGCAAATACTCTTTAAAAATATACTCTGGTAGAAATACCATTTCAAATCCTTTACTCAAGTCAAAGTATAAAAGTACGTGGACTTAAATTTACTTAAAGTATAAAAGTAAAAGTCGTTCTTTAAAAAAGTCATTTCTAATGTTCTGAACTGGTTTTCTGTTGAGCGTTCCTCTGAATCCCAGATGAGAAAGAGTCTGCAGCTCAGATCAGGAACCTGAACCCTAGCAGCTGAATTCACGAACGTTAATTCTCTCTCTTGTTGCTTCTCTCTTCTTCGTGTTGCTTCTCTCTCTCTCTCCCTTTCCCTAATTTTTGGTGTCGCTTTGCTGAACAAGCAGCTAATCACATCTGGCTCTTGATCAGCTGCTTATGGGATGAAAATCAGTTGATGATTTCCCAGAAATAACGAGTCTGTGTTGAAAATACAGTGAGTAGAGAGTACAGATTTTTCTTTTGAAATGTAGTGAGTAAAAGTAAAAAGTCTTCAGTGAAAGAAAAACTTGAGTAAAGTACAGATACTTGAAAACTTACTTAAGTACAGTAACAAAGTATTTTTACTTTGTTACATCCCACCTCTGCTAATATCCACTACTGTATGAAGACTTCCTACACAATAAAAACACATTATTGTTTCCCTTTAAAATCCAGCAAATATGACAGCTTAAAGTAGTCCGACCATATAAATATCCCTAGTGCAAATTTTAAGTTCAGTTCAGAAATCTCTCATTTATTCTTTATTGAAATACCCCAGTGGAACTAAATTACTTGTAGACTTAAGCTGAAACAACAGTTTCTTTTTCTCTTTTTCAATCCAGTGTACAGATAGCAGCGGCTGCACACAGATCGGCATGGCGGGGGAACACAGTGGTGATGATGAAGGGAGCAGATAGCTGTAATAACGGAAGGGAGCAACGTGACACTCATGATTAATAACCAACAATACTCCCTGTGGTTAATCTGAGGTTTCATCTGAACAAACGAGAGAGCGATAAGGTATCACTGGATAACAGAGAGAGAGGAAGCAGAGATCCTGTGTAAAGTGTAGCTTATAGATGTAGAAGACACGTGTGTATTGCTCGCATGGCAGAAAACGTCTTTGTTTTAAAGGAAAACTCCACTCTAAAACACTTAATCACTGCTAAAAAACACAGCTATTGCCGATGTATCTTTCATTCCTGGCTCCATTTAGTAGTTTGGTGTATTTTGTCTTCTTCACCTCCAGATGTTTCCAGTAGCTACAGTGGAGTTTGACATGAGAAAATGTTTCAGGATGTAAAACCTCAGCGGTAAACGTCAGGTTTTGGTGTCAGTCCCTCAGAATCAAAGAGCGAGGGCTTCTTCTTTCTAGAGCCGCCATTTTGCACCAAGAGACGTTCAGCAATCATACAGGGAGAAATCCATCGTAGAAGAGGAGAGAGACCAATTTCTCCACCCACAGGAGCAGGAGAGAGACCAGTTGCATAAAGCTAGTTTAAGACTAGTCTAAGCCTTAGACTGGTCTTAGATTCTCAGGTTGAACTAGGCTTATGAAGACTGTCTGTTACTTAAATATTACGATAGACTTATTTTGAGGTAGGAAAGTTATCCACCTTCCCCCTGGCTAATCTTGAGTTAAGAACTTTGTTGTTATGGCAACGAGTCGGCCTAACTGTCAGAGTGGGAAGTTTAAATACTGAAGCACAAAAGACAGCAAATCTTTGGTATTTGGAAAGACCTGAAGAAGAGAACGAGTCTTTAGAGACAGAAACCCATTGGAGATCTACAACAACCAAGAAATAGTAGGAACATGTGAGTATAAGTGTCTATAGCAAGTTTGACTGAAGGTCAGATTTAAGTCTAAAGGTCAGTTTATAGTACAACGATTTATGATCACCTGATGGACATCTCTACAAAGTCACCAACATTCCATCATCGCTCAACTTTGATTTTGGACGCTGTCACTCATAAAAAGTAGAAACACTAGAGCGATTATAGAACGCATCGCAGAGCTTCAGCCATTTGCTCTCATCTAGTTACTTTACTTTGTTACTATAGTTCTAAATAGCAACTAGTTACTTTACTAAGTTAGTCTTTATTAAAAGTAACTCAGTCGAGTGCTTTCAAGTTACCCGCTTAAAAACTTCACAACCTTTATGTCTTCTGGTGATGTTCTCACTAGCAGGCTATAGAAATGATCACCGAGTACACTGCTGTTATCTACTTATCTGTTATCTACTTAACAAGCAGCTTTCATTTATTCGGCGTCTGATCGTCTTTATGGTAAACTAGTATGATCACAGAGGCAGGCTTGATTAATCATGTCTGGTCTAAAAAAATAAACAGCAGATAGCGCTCACAACACATTGGCAAGTGCTTTCAGTTCTCAGATGTACAGGTAACAATAATGTTCTTCCCCTTTTCTTCCATCAGTTCAAAGTAATGCAAATATTCCCAGGTTGTGAAGTTTATTAAAGTGAGTCGGAGCCTCCAACCAGCTGCTGCAGTCTGCTTTTAATAACGCCATGTAACAAATATATTTTCTTAATTGCATCTAAATTGAAAATTTAACCATTTGAAAGGAAAATAATAATAATACAGTTTGTAAACCAGTCTGCAGAATAGCCTAATGTACCTACATGTTATGTAACTGCTTTTGCAATGTTATTTTTCACTCTTTTCTTTTTAAATAAGAAGTTTCATTCCAGTAAATCTATTGTCTTTATCCAGGTCTAGATAAATAGCATAAATTGTCTCCTCAGTGTACGTTTTATCCACAGTCTCCCACTGAGCAAAAGACATGATTTCAACGTCTCGTCCATGCTTTAGCTCTCATATAGCCCAGGATCATTACGGCTATGTATAGACCTATTTTAGACCAAGCAGTAAATACATTATTACAATGAATAAACATCTGTAAATACCAAAAATATGCACCAGAGAAGTCCTGTAGACTAGCCTACAAGATAATTATCTGAGCACAAGAAGTAATTTCAACATTGCGTCTATGCGTAGCTCTCATATAGTCCAGGATAATTTTGTCTATGTATAGACATCTAATAAACTTTCACTTTTCACTTTTCAACCCCATTTAAACTTAATTTAGCCTAGACGGCTATGGGCCATTTAGACGTGTTTTAAACGTCTAATCAACGTAAAATTGCTCAGTGGGCTATTACAAAAGTACGGTCTTCCAGAGCTGTCGATTACCGTTTAATTTGAGCTCAGAGAATTAATCGACGTTAGGATAAGAGAGTTCTATAATGTTGTCATGACAACTGAGCCAGCGATGGGGTCAAAGTTCAATCCAACTTAAGTCTCAGCGACGGGTGCGTATCTTTATGCAACTGGCCCAAATGCAGCAGCAAGACAGGATGGGGTTTGAGTGTCAAAAGGCATTCTGGGAAACGTAGGAAAACACAAACTTTAGTAGAAGTAGACGAGGCAGGTAGAGGGAGAGTGGGTTCACCAAAAAAAGTAAAATTCCAACACTTCATCGCAAAAAATAACTGCTGGAAAGTCTTGAACATCACAGATTGATGAGGTCGAACAGTGTAACAGGATCTGAGGAGGGATGATTTTGTTTTGCTGCTCTTTTCCACCCCTGCCCCGCTTCACATTCACACACACACACACACACACACACACTCACACACTGGGGAGCTGCCCAGTACAGACACAATGTTTTGTTTTTGGCTACTTTCTGCTGCTGCTCTTCTTGTGTTTCTGTACTATTTGCAGATCTGTGTGTGTGTGTGTGAGTCTCCTCTGTGACTCTGGGCCTGCCGCACGAAGGCATGGAGACAGTTATTTCTTCTCAGTGTGAGGCCACGAGGAAGTCAAAGCCAGAGGTCGTGCGTGTGTGTGTGTGTTTGATGGCATGTCTTATGGGCATTTATACAGGAGCGAGCAGAAAACTTGTGGATGTGTATGGGAGTCTGTCTTCTGCATCTGTGCTGCATTATGGGTCTTGTATGTTTTGTGTTTTTTTTTCCTCTTTCTGATCGTATGAGCCGAGGGAATACAAATCAGAAGGCTTTTGTGTGTTTCTTGCCGCATGGAGGATTATTTTTTTCTCTTGGTGTGTATAGGATATGGTAAATAAAAAGCAGAATGTGAATGTGCATTGTGTACATACAGATGGACTCGGCGGATCAGTATGCAGCGCTCGTCTGGGCCCGCTGCGTGAAGCATCTTCTGTGATTGTTTTGGGTTTTTTTTTTGCGTGTGTCTATGTGACAGTGAAGGATATGGTAATATTGGAAAACAGAAGTCCTGTGTGTATATGCTGGAATACAGTATGCATACAGTAGATCACTGTGAGTGCTTCCTCTCCTCTGCAACGCATGAAATACCCTGGATGATTTTTCTTTCCCTCTGTGTAACAGTGGAGGATATGGTAATGGAAAACAGAAAACTTGTATCTGCTGGTATGTGTGGCCTTGTCGATCTGTCTAATCTTCATGCGGCAACTCTAGACCTTCTGCATAAAGATTATAGATTTGCTTTTTCTCTGTCTGATGCTATTCGTTATGGCAAAATGGCAAAGGAAAGCAGGTTGTGTGTGTGTGTGTGTGTTGGTGTTTGTAAAGATGCGGTCGGACCTTGTGCTCGCTGCATGAATATACAATCGAACAGTGGTGGGAAAACTCCTCAAATCTTCTACTTAAGTAAAAAGTAGCAATACCATAATGGAAGAGTTCTTCATTCAAACGTTTACTTCAGTAAAAGCATAGAAGTATTAGTAGTAAAATGTACTGAAGTATCAAAAGTAAAAGTCGTCATTCTTTCAGAGGGTTAAATGATTGAAGCATTAACCTGTAAAGAGTATTTTAATGTTGTCGGTCTAACTGCTCCATATACTGTTGGGGAGTTTAAACTCTTAACAATGCAACATATTTTATGAGCTTATCGTATGTTTTTGAAATGTAGTGGAGGAAAAGTAGAAATTCTCACAAAATGGGGAAAAAATAGAAATACTAGTGCCAGGTAAAGTGCCAGCACCTCAAAATTGTACTTAAGTACAGTACTTGAGTAAATGTAATTAGTTACTTTCCACTGCTGCGATCAAATAGTTTTTTGTCAGTGTGATGATATTGGTTCTGATTATGGCCTTGTGTGTCTAAGACATGGTAGGACATAAAGCTCTTGTAGTTCTGTAGACTCTGCAGTTCTTGGCCTGCTGCATGAAGTATCTTGATTTTTGATTTCTGATTGTTTAAGGATATTAAGTTGGTGGAAAAAGAAGTTTTCTGTGGAAATCCATACTCAGTTTTGAAACTCATGTCCATGTTTGAACAATGTTTACTCTGTTTTAAATCTTTTCTCCACAGATTAACAACCTGTACTCTCACTTTTAAAACTTGCATTGACATTTTTGCAATCTGTTTTGGAACCCATATTCTTTTTTCAAAAGTGGCAAATCTTGCACTTTTATTTTGAAGGCCGAGCAGCCTTTCTCCTGGTCGTATCCTCTCTGTCTCAGGCTGGTTTGATGGAACTCGTTCACTTGTGTAACAATGTCTGTTTCCTGGAGGAAAAGTTGCTTTCAGGGCTTGAATTATTAAACCGAATGCAGAGTTTGCAAAATTTCCACATCAACTTTTTTTTCCTTCAAGTGCCCCCCGGCGGCTCTGTAGGACATACAAATAACAAACAGGAGTCTTGTAGGTATCTAGTGGTATTGAGGTTAGACTGATATATAGTACAGATATTGGCCTTCAATTCAACTTTTGAATTTGACCGGTCATGTCGTCCACCGTCGATATGTTGAAGGTTCCTCCATGATCAGAGCTAAATAACAACAAACCTGCAATTAAATTAGATTCTCTTTGCATATTTTATTTACTCATTAATTAATTTAAAGGCTGTAACGTCTCCCAGAGTTTTTCCACCAGTGAATAGGTGTGGTGGGTCTCCCCTTAAAAAGCTGCTGACACTAAAAGAATTTCATCGGCCTGAGTTTCAGTGGAAAGTTTTAGTGTCCCATGATGCTCTAAATCAGTGATTCTCAACCTTTTTCCATATCAAGGACCCCTAATTTAGTCTACATTAGAGCCACGGACCCCCATTTGATGAGATTTTGTCTCTCGGACCCAAATCTGAGAATATCTTTTATTGCTAGATATGATTTTGTCCAGAATTCCATGACTGTCTGTATTGTAGGTAGAGAAACAACAGTGAAACTATGATCAGAACAGTCATTCTTCTACATTCTCTAATTGTGTTAACTTCTTGTAAATGAAATGCTGAAGTTTAACAATTCATCAGTTTGCTGTGGACCCCCTGGAACCCCCTCAAGGACCCCTACCACTGGAACCACTGCTCTAAATGCTGTTTCAGAGGCTTTTACACCTTTGATGAGAAGAAAATTCTGGTGGGAAACACTAGAATCTTGTCAATTTTTGGCCCGGAAACAGTCAAATTCAAAGCTATTGAACAGTGGCACACAGTATCAACTCTTGCCAGCTTCAATCCAAGTATATTGGTATCAGCATCGCTTTCAAACACCCGTATCGGTTGAACCCTAATTGGTATGCATGTACAGTACGTACAATAGGACCCAGAGGCCTTGGAGATGTGAGCGTCTCCTCTGCGTGACTCTGGGCCCGCAGCTTCAAGTATCTTAAAGATTGTTTCTCATCTTTTGATGATATATAGGCTATGGGAACAGAAGATTGCAGTCTTGTATCTGATGTGTTCTGGGTATAAACCAAGAAGCCGAGGTCTTGTGGGTTTCTGTGTCTCCCCTGCTTGTCTGCTGCGATGAGATGAGATGAGATGAGATCGACTGTCTTGACCCCCAGAGGGAAACTCCTTTGTCACACAGCAGCTTCTGAAGCACATCATCCAACAAAAAGCAGAACGAATGTCAGCCAGAGAATACTTGGGAATACTTTACATGTGTTATTAAAAAAACGAGAGTTATGCGGATTAGGCAGCAACAGTGAACGTGCATAGATGAGTGTGTGTGTGTGTGTGTGTGTGTGCACAGAGTGTGTGCGTATGTGGAAGTGTCACATAGTTTAATAGCTGCAGGATTTTCTGAATCCTTTCACTGAGCAATCACAGCACTTACACTTAACGTTTTTCCTGAACAGCCAGTGTTTTTTTGACTACCAAAAGGAAAATGTTTAAAGGGTAATTAATTAAGCAATCTATCACCTTTATTGACCGCTATCAGCGATCAGTAGGAATTGGAAGAACATTCACAGAACTAATCTCCTCCTATACAAGCTCTCACTGTCCCCCTGAGCTACGGTGGCCTGTAATTGACACAAACAAAGAAGTCACATTAAGATAGCTATGGAGAGCAGAGGTCCAACAGAAATGTACAGGAGGAGGTAATACAGTATACCACCCTGCTAAATACTGGAAGAATAATAATATTGCTTTGTCATTTGTTTTTTATGGTTTCAGAACGAGGCTTTTCAACCTTAGTAAGCGATTATTATTGGTGATCGATTATTAGCGATTGAGTTTTTGTTCGAGTTTTCGTTTCGTTTCCAGTATGGGCTGTATGAACGTTGCATTTTGTACTGATGACGACTTTTTACTGCACTGCATCAAGCTATTGGCTCCCTGTCTGGTCTTCTCAGTGTTTGTCCCTGTGGTTTGTGTTGTGGTGATTTTATTGTGCTGTTTTATGCTGTGCGCTTTAATTGTGTTTACACTGATTTTGTAGTGTTTTTTTTTTTTTATCATGTTTTTATTGTAATTTTTTTGTCTGCAAACCAAATTTCCCTCAGGATATAATGAAGTTCTGAATCTAACTGAATTGTGTGGGATCAAATAGCTGTGTGCTTGTTGCAAAACCCTCCGCACTGAAACGTTATCACCTTCAACATCATCCCAAACATTTTCATGTCCAGGACTCCCAAAAAGATGCACTCTAGACCATGGACGCCCATTATATAAGATTTTGTCCCAATGGACGCCATCAGAGAATATTTTTATTGTTACATATGACTTTATACAGAGTTATGTAACTGTCTTTACTGTAGGTGGGCAGGTGACAGTGAGGACAATGAAATCTGTGAATAAAATATTCATCATTATACATTCATCCTTGTGGCTTCTTGTAGGGAGGGAAATTAAAGGAAGAGTAAACTTTGCTCGGGACCCGCTTGAACCTCCTCGAGGCCCCAGGTTGGTCTCTGGACCCCTGTTTGGGAAACACTGATGTAAGAAGCCAGGGAAAACCTTGACCTAACGGAAATACAAAGTAGTCTGTTTTATAATCTGAGCATTTTTCGCAGAGTTTTTTCCGTTAAATTTCCTAGATTTTTTTTTCATTTGGTCAGACTTTTAAGTTCTCCAGATCAAGGAAAATGCAAATACTGAAAGAACATTTTAATATTAAACATGTAGAATGGATGGGGAAAAATGTTGACTTTTAATAAAGGCAAAAGAACAGTATACTGTCGGGCAAATTTTCTTTCAACTATCGCAGGCAACGCAATTCAATAAAATCACAGGATTATCCTCAGAACTGATACAACACTACAAATTAAAGGAAAAGAGAGCGTTTGAAAGATAACAAATTAAAAGAAAAATTTGGTGGATTAAGTTTCTGAAGTCGTGTGACCTGACCTGACGACAGATTTCGGGCAGAAGTCTTATTCCTAGAAGCTTCATGCCTGCAGCCCAAAGCTGCTGTTCATTATTCAACACATTTTGTTTGCTTGAACAAACACAAGGAGCGCTTGATTTACCTCATCATGCAAATAAGTTGTACTCCTGTGAGCCTGTTGAAAGGGATCCACCTTAAATTCACATGTTATTTCATGATCCGAGACTGTTCATTTAATGTGTGTGAGGATGGGAATAGCGTGTTGTTTTTCAGGAATGAAGAAAACAATGATTAGTTTTGTATTAATTCCCATGTATTTTTTAAATTATACAATGCTATAATTAGGAGGTATCAATGGCTCATGGGTCACGTATTCTGTTTCACGATATATTTACACTTTGAAGGAAAAATCCAACCTCAGATACTCTTGTGATATTAAATATTATTGATTTGTGACATTCGATGCCTTCCAGGAGTTATTTTGTCTACTTTCCCTCAACCTGCCTCGTCTACTTCTACTAGAGTTTGTATTTTCCTACGTTTCCCAGAATTACTTTCTACACTTAGTCAAAATTCAACCTGTCTCTCTGCTGCATTGCATTCTGGTCTCTCTCCTGCTCCTGTGGGTGGAGAAATTGGTCTCTCTCCTTTCCTACCATGGATTTCTCCCTGTATGATTGTTGAACGTCTCTTGGTGCAAAATGGCGGCTCTAGAAAGAAGAAGCCCTCGCTCTTTGATTCTGAGGGACTGACACCAAAACCTGACGTTTACCGCTGATGTTTTATATCCTGAAACATTTTCTGATGAAGTTGCTGGAAATATCTGGATGTCTACGATTGGCCAGATATCCACTAAGAAGAAAAATACATCAAACTACTAACTGGGGCCAGGAATGCAAGGCACATCACCAATAGCTGTTTTTTTTTCTGTGTTATGTAGTTCAAACCTTCAAACCACTTTCAGTTTATGTCTAAAGTACAGAGGACCCAGTCTGTTAAAGTTTTATGATTTTGTCAACCAAGGACTTACCTAGTGTTGTTTAAAAAGTACTATCATCTGTTTTACCTCTGTGATACCAGTCACTTTGTGAGAGAAAGCATTTTTAAACTGCAGAATCTCCTTTTGGAACAAAACTCTTGATATGTTTTGTTTTGTCCGATCTGTCCATGCCCTGGAGTTTGTATCAGAGCCAAGCCAGCGGATCCCTGGACTCTTCTCCATATTGTTTGTTGTTGGCATCTGGGCGGTAAACAGCCTTGGGCAGCCAGAAAACAATACAGAAACATGATCTATGCTTCAGTCTCTGTTCTGCCTGGCCGTGACTGATAGTCTTTTTGGCATGGCAGAGCGCCACACAGCGACCGGCAGGCCGAGGGGACAACGCTGTGTGGGCAGCTTTCTGGTCCGGGCGAGTGAGCAGTGTTAGTGGGAAGAAAGAGAGAGAGAGAGAGAGAGAGAGACAGACAGAGAGAGAGAGAGAGAGAGAGAGAGAGAGAGAGACAGGCAGACAGACAGCCATCCATCTTGGTTTCCAAACATTTTGAAAATACATAGAAAAGACCAGATTGGAGTTTTAGTTATACAAACATTTGTCAGTGGCAGAGCTGCTCTGGAGGCAGAAATAATCTCATTGGTTGAGTTAAAACTCTACGGAAGCCGAGAACGGCCGTGCTTGTAATTATTTTTTTTAATGCCGTTATCTCGAGATCACGAGTTAATTATCTTGTTATCTCGAGAAAAGAAGCTTTGTTCTCTCGAGATAACAAGATAACCAACCCGTTATCACGAGAAAACAAAATGTTGTTTCCTCTTATTACTTATAATGTTTATCAGAGATCAGGAGTGCCATGCCAGCATGCATAGATGGCGTGTTGACAACTGTAGCAACTGATTTAAGCTGAGAATGTCAGATCAAGGAGTATCCATTATTGATCAACGCATCAGACTGTACTTCAGTCAAGGTCTAACACAGGCAGAAACTGCATTGTGTCTTTCTGTTAGAGATAACATTCAGATCAGTCCTCATCATTTAAGGAGAAGACTAGCAGTTATGAATCCTCCCCGACAGTCATGACAGTGATCTTGAAGGCTGAAATCAGGTGTGATCAAATGAACCAGACACTCATTTTCGAGTTCTCCATAATTATCCCGTGATCTCGAGAAAACAAAAGTCGTTTACTCGTGATAAATTATCTTGTTATCTCGAGAAATCAGCCTTTTGTTTTCTCGAGAAAACAAGATAAATTAACCCGTTATCTCGAGAAAACGAGCTTTGTTATCTCGAGATAACAAAATAATTAACTTGTGATCTTGAGATAACGGAATTAAAAAAATAATTGCAAGCACGGCCGTTCTCGGTTTCCGTAAAAACTCAGTGGGCGGAGCCAAAGAACCACAGCTTTTTTTTAGCACAATTTAGCTAACTGGCAACTAACTAGCAAGGGAAGACCATTATCTTACTTAATGGTTAACTTAGCTGGCTAAGTAGCCTAACATTAAACTAAAGTCCAGTGGAAAAGGCAAGGGTTAAGACAGGAGGTAATTATGAAGTCTTGCAATCCAATCTGCTAGAAAATATGGATGGATATGACAAATTTCTATAAAATTTGCTCAATATTGCAAAACGTTTTTTTTGTGTGGATAAAGAAAATATGTAATAAACAATGGAAAGGCATATCGAATAAATAATGATATAGACTTTTTTCAATCTCATTGCACAACAATTAAATAATTCAAAAGTGTCTTTAGATATTCTGAAAGACTGTCTGTAAAACATCTGTTTTTGTCTTCGCACAGCATGAAGCACCTGTTTATATGCTTCACCCTAGCTGATGGAAATGCACCTAATTTGCATTTTTCACTTTTTGCAACATTTCAAACGTTTGCTCAAAATTTGCTCGGAAACATAGCAACAGATCGCCAAACACAAAGACAGAGAGAGAGACGTGTGTTGAGACAGAGAGGGAAAGAGTGACAGAGAGGGAGAGAGAGGGAGAGAGAGAGAGAGGGAAAGAGTGACAGAGAGAGAGAAAGAGAGACAACCGGAGGAAAAAAGAGACAGAGAGAAAGAGGTAGGGAGAGGAAAGCAGGAAGACAAAACAGCAGCAGGGTCAAGCGGAGCATGTCAGGGCCGCTGCCTGTTTAAACTCTTCTCTTACCCACCCGATATTTGTTTTATTCAAACTCGATCTCGGTTGACAAATGCTCTCTGTTGGCGACAGGAGGCTGAGCGTGTCACAGGTGTCTTGTCTGGAGGGAATATGGCATGACATGAATGACGCCTGCACCCTTTTTTGGCCCTGCTTGGCCCTGTAGTGGATAGTGGTGAAGCGCTGACAAGCCCAGTTTGGAAGCAAGGAGTTGGGAGTCGGAGAATGCAGCTGACTAAGAGGCTGTAGTATTTTCATTAGGTCCTTGTTGAACTTTCTGACATTCCTGTGGCAGTATAACCTTTTAAGTTACCGCTCCTGCTACAGTTTTCACTGCAGTTGCATCTGAAGAAGGCTTTCTCCATTTCTTTTTTCACAGCTTTTTTTTAAAAATTGCTTGTGGAAGCTTTTTGCTATAGCGAGGGGAAGATTCATTTCAAGTTCCCAGGTTTCCTGATAAAGGTCAGTCAAGTCATTTTACAGCATTAGAGTGATTTAGGTTTTGGATATTGTTTAGGAAAAAAGAAGAAAAAATGCAAGGCCCTCTCCTCTGTATTACCGTATTTCCTCTAATATTGGCCTTTACCATACCAGGCCTTTATTGGAAGCAGGCTTATATTAGAGACAGGCCTTTATTTCTAATTCCCTCTGTTTGATAAGTATATTTGCTCATATTTTAGTATGAAGCCTCCTTGTTTTCTGATCTGCTTCTGTTGGGGTTCGTTAGGTAGCTGTTTTTTTGTTACTGCAACGCATTACCGATAATTACGGTAATCGACGGCATGCTTCAGAGACTTCCGCCGGCCGAGCCGTCTTGTGGCACTTGTATGTTACTACAAACTACAGTTACATTATATAACAGGCACCAGGTGTTTACCGGTATCCACCGTTGTTTTTTCCTTTGTTTTTTTCCCCGGCCTGTATTTGGGGCCGGCCTTTATTTGTTCGTGTCGACCACGGCCCCGGCCATTATCGGAGACCCGGCTTTTAATTGACTACCGGCCACTATTAGAGGAAATACGGTAAGTTAAAAAGCCTTTATTATTCTTGGCTATTTCATGTTAAAATGTTAGATTTTAATGTTACATTTCTAGCATTTTAACATGAAATAGCCATGAATAATAAAGGCTTTTTAACTTTACACAGAGTAGAGCGCCTTGGAATTTTTCTTCTTGTTTCCCCTACATATGGACTTCCCGTATTTCCAGTGAGCAGCTCCACTGGACACGTTTGAAGCGTTCCTTTTCTGATCATCACTTTTGCCTTTGTTGGGCTTTGTTGTATGTTGGCTTAATCCTTTGCTGGAGATGTAATGTTAGGGTAGCAGGCCTTGCTAAGTGTATGTTAGAGCGAATGTGAGTTGTTAAGTTGTGGTACTGAGCTATTGTTGCCGATTTGATTACATTATTAATGCTTGTCAGTTGCGGCCGAGACGGTAATAACTGACAGGCATGAGAGCGCTAAGCTAATTTTCACTTGTTCATTGGTCATGGGTCCTGTCTGTCTCTCTGTCATCATCTTGTATATCGGACCTGAACTGAACCACAGGACTTTGTGTGTAGTGCAGGAATCTGAATGACTCCTCTTCCCATTTGTGTAGCGTTTGTGTTCGGCTCCTCCTCCATCCCTCCCCTCCTCCCTCCATCCATCCCTCCCCTCCTCCCTCCATCCCTCTCTCTCTCCAACTTGTCCTCCCACACGTCTTGCACCCTGTTTGTCACAAATCAGTTCCAGATTAATGGGCCACTTAACACTTTCTGTGGTCATCCGCAGAGAGGAGGCGGTAGCCAAACTGCTTTTCTGAACACAAACACACATGCCCCCGTGAACATGCATGTGGGCACGTTCACACACACACACACACACACACACAAGCATACAGTCACATAGAATACTACACATATACAGGCACACACACACATAAAATACTAGACATATACTAGACTTGCTAGTTAATGCAACTTATTTGTTTTTCTTGCTATTTTCTTTACTTTTTATCTAACTTTATTTTATTTAACTGTGGTACTTTTTGTGTTTTATTGTATGTAAAGCACTTTGTAAACATTGTTTTTCGAAAAGTGCTATACAAATAAAATTGTTATTATATACAGACACACACACACACACACACCCACATTACCATGCATACATAATTACAGTCACACTCAAAAATGCATGCACGCATCCTCATACAGACTATTGAACCTACAGTATGTAGTAGAGAAATTAATGTATACACACGTACATGCACTCCCACAAATACACACACACACATGAACACACAGCGCTGCACACACACACACAAACCCAGTCACGCCAAATTTATAGCACCATGAAACTTTGATCAGCACCATTAAAAGCCAATTTGCATAATAACCCATAATAAATTCCATATCATTTTATTATATGCAATTCTACAATAGCGTGAGTGATTCGTAATTGCAGTTACAGGGCTGAATTGTTTCTCTTCTATTTCATAATGTGTAAAGAGTCTCTAAAACGTTCCTACTGACTGAATGGACTGAGAGTGACTTGATGCAAAGAGCCACCGCTCCCTCTGATGCGTCCGTGCCTCAGTACAGTCAGCAGCAGAAAAGCCGGAGGCGCATGCGAGCGCTCCTCCGCCCATGCAGCACTGCTGAAGCACGCGAGTACAGCAGGTAGACGCTCCCAGCCTGCATCTGTCCTGCATTAGCACTGCATTAGTTGCTACATATGCCATTTAGCGGACGCTTTTATCCATAGCGGTGCCGTGAGCGCATATACTTTTTCGCATGGGTGACCCCAGTGGGAATGGAACCCCTAATCCCGACAGCGCTGGAGCCTTGTTCTACCAATTAACTACACACAGCCACTGCAGGGGACCGGTCTTTCTTCAGTGTTATGAAGGAGAACAAAGTTCTACAACTGGTTGCAAGATCTTTCCTTGTAACTTGTAATGGGTAAAAGGCAGAGCTGTAGCTTAGTCGAGTCCCAGTCGGTTCCAAGACCAGGTCCAAAGAGGGGGGAGATCGAGTCACGACTGACACCAGAGCAAATTCAAGACTGAGACCAACATGAACATAAACAGTGTACATGTCTTTCCAAATGTTAAAAGTAATGCTTAAAGGGTAACTTAGGTATTTTTTCAACCTGGACCCTATTTTCCCATCTTTTTGTGTCTAAGTGAGTAAAGAGGACAATTTTTGAAATTGGTACGAACCGTCAATGTACGTCCACTAAAAGTGCTTGTTTTGTTTTTGCCACTGACAGGCTCAGATTGTTATTATAAGTGTCTGACAACATTATGGAAAGGACCCTACAGAGAAATGAAATGTTTTTCTTTACCTTTCGCTCCGGTCTGTGTGTAAGGTCCGGTCTGTCTCGCGAGAGTTGAGTTGTTGCAGGAAGAAAAATACCAAAGTTACCCTTTAAGGAGTTCCGTAACCCCTTTGCACCCCGAGTTTCCCCTTAAATTTCCTTAGTAGTTTCAAACTTAGAAAAAAAAAGTTTTGTATTACGTCACATCCATATTGTGCATCTGCTCGTTCTAACGCTTCTTTGATACTATAGCTGCTTATATTGCGTGAAATATTCAAACCTATGGCTGCACCATTACATCAAATAGAAAAAAAATCTAGATGATTGTGCTTCATTTTATACACATTTCCCTGTAATTCAGCATGGAATATTTGGTATCTTTGGAAACTTTGGGATCTTGACTAGAATTTAGTTTGGGTTTGAAGAAAGCTTGGCTGTGTAACATGTGCCTGTAATGATGGATCCTGCATTCGGGACCGGCGGGTAGAAGTGGTTTAAGGATCAACAGAGATGCAGACCTATCAGCAGGAGGTCTATAGTAAACCCTCCAACATCTAACGAATCGATGCATAGGATTTTGACCAGTCAGGAAAAAGTTGAGTCAACAAACAGCAGAGGCCAAAACAAGTCAAAACAGACACGAGACTGAGACAAGTCCAAGACGTCTCAAGACCTACAGCTCTGCTAAAAAGAAAACAAAATTTTCCCAACATTTCGGGGCCGGAGCAATATTTCAACCTTTTAGCTTTCAGTAAAAAAACAAGACTGAGTGGATGGTAGGTAATAAAGGTAGAGAGAGAGAACAAGCCTAATCCCTCTGCCTCGTGTGTCTCCTGTCTGAAAGTTATTTAATGGAACAGCTGGATCACAGAGGTTGAGGCCGGCTAAGACCGCTAAGTCTGATGGGAAAGAGCCGGCGCTCCGATCCTGGCCGGGGAAAAGCTCTGCAGAGCCGCCATGCACTGCAAAAAATATCCATGTTAACAACTCATTTAGTCTAGCATTGAGTCTTAGTGTTAATGCTTCATATAAGTGGAAAAGTCTGCCGGTTGGGTGAGATAATTTCATTAGTTTCCAATGTAAATTAACTTTTTACAAAATAGATGGGCTCCACACACACTCTCCAAAATTAATTTTATCCTTCCAAGGAATATAAAATTCATGACTTTTCGGCTAAGGAGGGCTTCATCAGACAGACTCCATCAGATTTTGTACAACTAATCAAATTGTTTCAAGAAGATTTCAAGAGATTATAACTTGACGCTTTCAAGGAAATTCTCAAAACAGGGGAAACTGCAGGGGAAACAATAATCTTTGTTTTACTTGTATTAAGAAAAACAAGACTCTGAGACTCAATACTAGACTTGTTAAGATGTGTATTTTTTACAGTGTGGAGAATAGCGGGGAGGGGCGAGACGTGGTGCGACGGGAGTATCAGGAGAGCGAGGTGCGAGCTGACAGCCTCCAGCTCGCAGGGAATTATGGGAATTACCTGGACTCAGCGCTTTTGGCGGCGCTGGTGATGCGCGCAGTCGGGCGGAAAAGGACGGGCAGCCCGACTTCACCCGAGAAGAGAAACCCGGCCTGACGGCTGCGGATCCTAAGCAGGAGAGACTTACCCGACTCAGCAGGGGGGAGGGGGGGGGAAACAGGGGATGTGAAAAGAAAGAAAGAAAGGAAGGAAGGGAAGGATGGAAAAAATCTAGATAGCGGATATTTCTAGACAGCAAGTCACCGAGGAAAGACCCCCCCCCCCCACCCCCCACCCCCCCGCCCGCCGGCAATGTGTTTATCTGAATTAAAACCGCAGCTGATGTGAAAAGTTCACAGAATGAAGCTAAAGGAGCGCTGCTTTATTATTATTATAATCTTTATTTAAACAGGGAGGGCCATTGAGAGCAAGCTCTTTTTTTACAAGGACGCCCTGATTACAGTACATATAAAAACAATAAAAGCACACGAAAGTGACAGTATATATCAACAACAAATCATATATAAGAACAATAAAAACAATAAAAGTACATATAAAAACAATAAAAGCATACGAATAAAAGCACATGAAAGTTACAGTATACAACAGATTATACAACAAACAGGACAAAGACATCAACATAAGGGACAACATCAATTCAACGAAAACACATGCATTCACACTGCTCTGTCAGTCAAAAGAGATTTAAATTGATAAAAGGGATTAGTTTGTCTAATTTTGCAAGTTTCAGCAGGTTGTTCCACTTGTGTGGAGCAGAGTATTTAAAAGACAGTTTCCCAGTCTCAGAACGAACAGTGAACTTTGCTTACCAAGTTTAAAAAAAGCTGCTCGTTGGAGTCAAGGTTTAGATATCAATAGACAGAGAAGGGAATACAGCTCATCTCTAGTGGCTGGGATGGCTGATCCTCCAAAAAAAATTCCAAGGCACACTTCTTTGCTGAAAAAGTTAAAAAGCCTTTATTGTACGGGCTCCGCCAACACGTTCCAACTATACAGTACTTCATCAGGGCATATAGAGCCGAGTAGAAGGGCTTGCTTATATAGCGATACCTAGTGATAACAAAATTGGCACCAGGTGTGGCTCCATCAGCAGCAGAAAAGTGGGTGGATATTCACTGACACTCATCTGTTAAAATGGATAAAGCAAATAAAGCAAATAGAGCTGCAGTTCACAAAAAAAACATCTCACAACCATTATTTAAAAGATCTGAAAAATCCTTAGGAAAAATTCCATCTAAACTGGAGACTGGATACCCCAAGAGAGAGAGAGGGAGAGAGAGAGAGAGGGAGAGAGAGATAAAGCGAGGGAGAGGGGGAGAGAGAGAGAGAGAGAGCTAGATAGAGAGAGAGAGATAAACAGAGAGAGAGACAGAGAAACAGAGAGAGAGAGAAACAGAGAGACAGAAAAACAGAGATAGAGAGAGAGAGCTAGATATAGAGAGAGGGAGAGAGAGATAAACAGAGATAGAGAGAGGTAACAGAATGAACAGAGGAAAGACTTTGACTTTGGATGTTCCTTAATGAAACATCTCACAACAAAACAGAGGAGAAAAATCTCTGTCTCTCTCTCTCTCTCTCTCTCTCTCACACACACACGCACACACACACACACACACACTTCTGAGAGAGAGAGAGAGAGAGATAGGGAGAGGGAGGGAGAGAGACTGAGAGAAGGAGGAGAAGGAAGAGGGAGAGAAGGGAAGAGGAAGGAGGAGAGAGATGAAGGGAAGGTTGGAGGGAGGGAGGAAGGGAATGATGGAGGAAAGATAGAAGGAAGGAGAGAGGAAGTGAGAAAGGGAGGGAAGAGGGATGAGAAGGAGGGAGGAGAGGAGGGAGGGAAGAGAGACCATATACATATTCAAAGTTACAGATAAGGGACAAAATCAAGTTCTTAATTTAAGCCTGGATTCTTGATGGCTCTCAGGCTGAAGATCCAATAAAATTCCCTTGGCAACAGCTTTTTTTTTTTTTTTTTTTTTCAACCTGTCTCCTCCCCTCTTTAAGTCACTTCCATGGCCTCTATACCCACTGACCTAAGTGATGTGAAAAGTGTTTTAATGAGAAGAAGGGCTTCTCCGATGAGACGAAGACTCTTCTGTCCCCTTCTGCTACTGTAGCTACTGTTTCCACGCAATCCCCCGACGAGTTTGGGTTTCACTGACACACACACACACACACACACACACACACACACACACACACACACACACACTTCCACCCCCCATAACCCAGTGATCAGTGAGGTTTCCACAGAGGCCCAGGAGGGGAGAAAGGAAAGAGAGAGGGAGGGGATAAGAGATTGGGCTTGGAGGGAAGAAGAATGGGTGGAAAAAGGGATGAAGGGAGGTGGGGGAAGAGGGGATAGGATGATGGAATTGGAGGGGGTAGGAGGGAAGGATAGGAGAAAAGGATATGAGGGGAGGAGAGGAGGAGGGAGGGAGGGAAGGAAGGAGAGAAAGGGATAGGAGAGAGAGAGGAGGAGGAGGAGGAGGCAGCTCGGAGTGTCTTTCTCCCCTCCGGCTTTTCAGCTGAGATGCCCTGATTAGTTTGGAAAGCGAGCGCTGGAGAGAGAGAGAGAGAGAGAGAGAGAGAGAGAGAGAGAAAGAGAGAGACACACATATAGAAACAATTGGCTGGAGAAGAAGTGAGGGAGAAAGAGAGAGAGAGAAAGAGAGAGAGAGAAAGAGAGAGCTGTATTGTCTTGGCTGATCCTGTGGGGATTGAATTGAAGTGCTGTACTGTGTGTGGCCTCCCTCTCTCCGACAGCAGCAACAGCGAGGCGATTAGTCCCCTAATCCATAAAGAGCCGTCTTGCTCTTTCTCTCTCTCTCTCTTTTCTGTCACTTTCTCTCTCTCTCTCTCTCTCTCTCCATTTCCTCTATCGCTTTCTCTCTCTGTCTCACTCATTATCTTTTCCCTCACTCTCTCTCATTCTCTCGCATATCCCTCCCACTCTTTTCTCCCCCGCTTTCTCAATCTTTCTATTTCCCTCATTATCTCCGCCGTCTCTCTCTCTCTCTCTCTCTCTCTCTCTCTCTCTCTCTCTCTCTCTCTCTGTCTCTCTCTCTCCCTCTTCTCTTCTCTGACTCATCAGGGTCAGGGCTAATCCCTGTACATCAAGTGGCCCAAATCTGGGTCTGTCCCCCCAAAATCAGACCCATTACTCCGTTATTTCATGGTTCTGTAACCGCATTGGTCTGACTCACTGGATCTGGCTGCATTTACACAGGGGCAAGAAAAAAGATCTGATTTTTAACTCAGATGAATCGATCTGTTTGCCTGTCCGTCCATTGATCCATCCATCCATCCATCCATCCTCTGATGTAAAATGACTCATTTGCCGAGCCTATACAGTTATTTCTTAGAGGCAGAGCTGCTCTGGAGGCAGAAATAATCTCATTGGCTGAGCTGCACCACAGTGGGCGGAGCCAAGGAATCAGCTTTTCAGAGCACAGGTTAGCTAACTGGCGAACTTCAATGGCAAAGAAGGAACTCTGGTCAAAATATGATAAAATATATAAATGCAACAATTTTATTTTTTATTTTTCCTTCATTCATGACCATGGCATCATGATGTTGGAAGGTCAGCAGCTAGCTACCTAGCTAACCTAGATAACTTAGTATGGCTAGACTGTATTTTGTCAGTTAGTAGCAGAGTGCAAAGCTTCATAATATTAGCTTCCTCGGCCCGTGCAACGTTTATCAGTTCAATATTCTTATTATAAACAAACATTTGGAAAATTTGAAAATTAGCTACAATATTCTAAAATCTAAACTTTTTGCCTCTCAAATAAATAGAAAATTGAGATTTCTTTCCTCGGAAAAAAAAAATCAATTCCCTATCTCTCAAAGCCTAACCCTAAATGGAGAAGGGGTTGTTTTTCAATTTTCCAAGTTTTGTTATAATACGAAAATTAGAAAAATACCGCTAACAGTAATTCAACCAATGAGGTTATTTCTGCCTCCAGAGCAGCTCTGCTTCCTAGAAATGTTTGTAGAACTAAAACTCCAGTCTGCCTCAGATCCAGGATGGAAAGTCGCTGCAGGACATACAGTGTAGCTGCAGTGCAGTGTGGGGGGAAGAGCGTCGGTGGAAGTGCAGAGGTTGGCAAAACAAGCCTGAGCCTACTACGGTCATTGGTCCTGGAATGATTTGCAGGCTCAAACTTGAGACCCTTATCTCTTTAAATGATTTTAAACTTAGAATAATGGAAGTGGTCACTGTTAGCTGCAGTTTCTTCAACTAAGAAACACATGACTAAATATTGCTGCCTTGTTTATGCACTGTATTATGTAATGTATTCTTGTCGTACCTATTGTTGCTGTTGTGATTTGATGTTGTTGTCCTGTTATGTGTTTGTTGCTGCTATTTGACCCTGTCTTGGCTAGGTCTCACTTGTAAAATAGGTTTTAATCTCAGTGTGACTTCCTAGTTAAATAAAGGTTATACATATGAGGACTTCTTATACTTCATGTGCTCGTGAGTGTGTAGTTGTAGTCGTGTGGTACTCTTTCCTTCCGGGGGGGGGATCGTATTGCGGTTCTTGCGCTCACGAGCCGTTCTTGTTAAACTTTATTTTAGCAGGAGAGGTTTGCTGAGCACGTCTGCTGTTTTCCAGCAGCACCCTGCTTTACATTCATACGCTTCCTCACACTCTCCCCTGGGTGCTGCCCGGCACAGCCATGGCCTTCTACTGCCGGCCGCTGAGCAGCTCCACCGGGTTTAACTGCAGCACCTTGCTCAAGGACACCTCGACAGTAGTTACAGAGCAGTGGTGCTCAACGTGGGGTTCGGGGACCACCAGGGGGTCCTTGACGGGGTTCCGGGGGGTCCCCAGCAAATTGATGAATTGTTAAACTTCAGTGTTATTTCATTTACAAGAAGTTAACACAATTAGAGAATGTAGAAGAATGACTGTTTTGATCATAGTTTGGCTGTTATCTCTCTACCTACAATACAGACAGTCATGGGATTCTGGACAAAATCATATCTAACAATAAAAATACTCTCAGATTTGTCTCATTGGTTGAGTTACTGTTAGGGGTATTTTTCTAATTTTCGCATAACAAAGCTTGGAAAATTGAAAAACAACCCCTTCTCCATTTAGGGTTAGGCTTTGAGAGATAGGGAATTGATATTTTTTCTGAGGAAAGAAATTGATATTTTATATTATTGCACTCCTGACACCAGTTTTCCAATTTTCCAATTGTCCCAGCAAAGTGATGAATTGTTAAACTTTAGCGTTATTTCATTGACAAGAAGTTAACACAATTAGAGAATGTAGAAGAATGACTGTTTTGATCGTAGTTTGGCTGTTATCTCTCTACCTACAATACAGTCATGGGATTCTGGACAAAATCATATCTAACAATAAAAATACTCTCAGATTTGGCTCTGAGAGACAGCATCTCATCAAATGGAGGACTGTGGCTCTAATGTGGATTAAATTAGTGGTTCTTGATATGAAAAAGGTCGAGAATCACTGTTACAGAGGATGGGTTAGGGTTGGGGAGAACGTTTTCCCAACCAAATTTTCCCAGCTGGCCTCGGGATTCACGCTGGTGCTTCTCTAACTTTGTGCCTCGATACTGTAAGCACATGATTATGGCTGTGAATCTCCTGACTGTGTGTGTTGGGTGCTCTCCTGTCCTCTGGAGGTTGCGTTACCATCCACAGTCTCATCGTCTTATTCTCTTTCATCACAATGCCATCCTCTCCTCCAGCAGCTCCAGGCAGTCAGAGCGATATGCGTAACAGAAAGCTAAGCGTGGCAGCGGGGGGGCACACTGGGCACCTTGGCACCTTGGCGAATAATAAATGACAGAAGAGATACCAGCGCACATTTCTTTGCAGTGTTTCCACCACAAGGTCTTTGTGCAAAGTGGCCCGGCCCGGACAAGGATCTTGTCACTGAAACGCTGCAAGTAAAGCGAAAGACTAACGCTCCTCTGATCTTTTTATTCATTCTACAAATCTACCTTTCTACCCAGAGTCTGGCCTCGAGTTGCAGCCATTGCAGTTGCTGGATAGATCTGGCATTCTGCTTCATCATGCTTCAAGAAACATCATAGAAAGCAAGTCCAACCAGTCTAGCAATGTGCTTATTTATTTGTCAAAAAAGGTTATGCACACGGTGATAACCAAGTAGACTCCAAGAGGAAGGAAGGAAGGAAGGAGACTGGAGAAAGCCTTCTGGTTCTGTCTGGGTTTATATTTCAGCCGAAAAATAAACCAAACTAAAAGCAACCAGTGCTAGACTAGTGTTCTTCCCCTCGGTAATGAGTCCGACAGTCTGTGCTGCTCTTTCAGGTCGCTCCTCTCATGGTTGTGTGTCTGTGCTTGGTTCAGTCCAGGGGTTCGATCTCTTGGCGCCGGCTGAAACAGAGACACACAGAGGGGGAAGGTCAGTTTGGGTCGGTGTTTCCTCTCGATCACTCGATCCTGCGTCCGCTGGCACATCACCTTCTGGTTTATGGTTCTGGTTTATGACATTGTACACAAAGACCTACTGAGCTTTAATCATTGTTTATCTGCATTTTTATCAGGTTTTCATGTATTCTTTATTCTTTATTTGGATCCCCATTAGCTTCCACAAAGCGGTCGCTAGTCTTCCTGGGGTCCACACAAAAACAACGACAATAAAAAGGCATTTTGAAATCACACAGTATCAACAAGAAAAAGCCATATAAGCCAAATATAAAGATCAGAAAATAAATGAAATGACTCTACACATAAAACAATAAATAGCAGTAACCTATAATGGAAACAAAAGCAAAATTGTCACAAACACACGGCAACAAAAAAATAAATAAAAACAAACGAAAAGGTTCCAAAACAGCAACAACGCAATAACAGCTATTTGAGATTCATCAATTTTTGTTCTAGTGACTTTTTGGAAGAAAATCTGTTTTTGATCTGTCTGATGTTGGTGGGGAGCATGTTCCAGGCAGAAGAACCTCTATGAAGAACAGTTCTCATCATACAATTTGTTCATGGACTAGGTACTACCAGATGACCAGTATTCACTTGACATGTCATATACCCATGACAAAAACCAGTATATACTAGTTTTTCACAAAAGAAGTGTGGATACGTACAATAATTTATTCCATTTTATTCAGCTGCCTCGGTGAGAAGGTTAAAGGTATAGAGCCACTCCTGGGCTCAATTCAATCAATTTTCAATAAAATCCATTCAAAAATGTAAATTGCAATTCACTTTATAATTATAGGTCAGGCTACTACTGCTGTCTACCTGTAGAATAACTGTTGGGGCGGCAGAAGCCCAGAGAGTTTCACCAGTTCAAATCCACAAACCGAGGTTCTCTTGAGCAAGGCATCGAACCCCCAGCTGCTTCAGTGGAGCTGAAAGTAGTAGTTTTTTAGTGTGTACAGGTGTTAATGTGCACCACTATATGATTGCCATCCAGGAAAAAGAGCTTGCATGCTCAATTTTACCTGGTAAAGATTAAAAAATCTTTGCTTCATATCTTATATTTAAGACTGCAAAGGCTAAGCCGCCAGTAATTGACTTTTGTCTTGAATTTTAGCATTGAAATATCTCACCTTTCAAATTGTCCCTCCACGACTTATCTTAGATCCACCTTCAGTATAAACCAGTGTTGTTAGATTTTCAAAATCAAGCAAAGAAGTTTTGTGGCCTGGTTATAGATAACATTATATTTTGCCCCTATTTGGTCTTCTCTTAGACCCTCAAACCCTTTAGCCTTTCTCATGGTAAAAATCAATTTCTTGAACTGATTGACTTGAACGTAAATGAACCCGTCTCGGTTCCTCACACCTCTGTCTCTGACATGCTGACCTGACCAGGCCAGGAAATGAACTCTTTCATCCACCGGCCACAGATCACACACCACTTTTACTCTTTTACCTGTCAAACACTAATAGAAAAATAATAGAAAAAGACCTGAATGATAGCTGGTTACTTGTCACAGTGGCTGTTAGAGAAACCACACTTAACAGCTATCAGGTGGCTGGATAGATGGATAGATAGATGGATGGATAGTTAGATAGATAGATGGATGGATAGAAAGATGGATGGATAGATGGATGGATAGATGGTCGATGTCTGCTCACCTTCTGTCACCCTGACTTGCCTCGCTTAACATGTTCACATGGCAACCGCAGAAAGAGCAAGAGCACCTGCTGTGTGTGTGTGTGTGTGTGTGCTTGTGTGTGTACATGCATGTGTGTGATGGTGCTTGTGTGTCTATGTGTGGTTGTATGCGTGTGTTAGGATGTTTGTGTGTGTTGTGTGCATCTGTGTGTGTGTGTGTGTGTGTGTATAAGTATGTCAGTGTGGCTGCATCTGTGTGTGTGTGTGTGTGTGTGTGTGTATGTGTGTGTGTGTGTTGGGGGGGGATGCTTAAATATGCACACACATTCACTGGCACGTGTTTGTAAGTGCGCTAAGTGCCAGCATGCCGTTGGTGCATGAACATGAAAACACAACCTACAATGAATTTTACAACATTACACAAGAATTGAGCCGTAAATAATTAATATCAGTTTCATTTTTTTTTTTTGCGTGCGCAGTGCAAATCACCCAGGGGTTCGGCTTTTGTAGTGATTCACACCCCATTTCCATAATTATTGCCAGTTCTAATCGTCCTCAGGGTGAATCTCTTCCCCACTCCATTCACTCGTGAGCCTGATTTTTCTATCGACCCAGTCTTCCATTGTGAAAAGCCTCTGAAGGAGGCAATCGCTTCTATTTTCATTATAATTTTTTAATTTCTCCTCTTGCGATTTATGCCAGAGCCGAAAGTGTGGAGCCCGCGGTCGGACCGGCGGCGAGGGGATAATTGAATCAAGCAGGTGCCAGGCATGATGGATCGGTCCTTGTCAAGTATAATTGCTGACAGTGGGGAAAATTGGGCCGAGCGGAGCGAGCGTCACGAGTCCCGGCGCACGTGAAGCCCGGGTTAAACGCCTTGATAGACACACTGTACCCGTCTCACCTGCTGATCTTCCTTTCCCCCGCCGCATCACGCAGAGCAGAGAGCGAGAATAACGCCCTCAGATGTCGGATCGCCTGACATGTCGTCCGCTAACCGGTGTCAGCGTGACCTCGGATCCTCCCTGAGCTGCCAAACCAGACCGCCTGCGCCAGAGTCAAATGAAACCAGGAGCTGGAAGGTCAATCAATGTCTGCTGCAGGAGTCACCTGAGCCCAGCGCCTGTGCCGGCTGAGCTGGGGCCCGCCGCCACCAAGGACTGCTCAAAGAGGAACAACTCTGTACAAGGACCTGTAGTGTCGGTACAAGCCACTAGCTGAGGCGCTCTCTAAGTTTAAAGATGCATTTATTTGACCATCTACACTCTTCATAACGTGTCACTGGTGTCGTTTTCATTCCTGGCTCGTATTCGGAGAGATTGGAACTGAGCGCAACCGTAGAATGATTTAAAGTATAACCCCTTGTTTACGTTTTCCCTCTCCTTTCCATTCTTCCTGCTGGTTTCTGCACACAGTCAGCATAGTTGGAGATATCAGTGCAGACAAAGCCATTTGCTGCCATTCATTCTTGTCCAGTGCTCCCTTGAAAAAGAGATTTCGATCTCAATGGGACTCACCTGGTTAAGGATAAATAATAATAAAAAAAACTGGTCAAAGTAATTGGAACAACAGTTTTCCAGAAAACATAAAGGAGCTGTCACATGTTTGTTCAGCAAAACCTGCAGCCTGTTCTTAATCTGATTATCTACGCTGTTTTGTGACTTTTAGATTATGGCTCGTTTTTTTTAACAAATGTCCATCACAAGTTCCCAGAGCCCAAAGTGAAAGTGAAAGTGAAGCTTCAAATTGTTTACTTAGTCTGAATAGCGGCCCAAAAAGAACAGGTTTTCATTTTATAATGGTATGAAACAGAGAAAAGCAGCAAATCTTTGCATTTGTGAAGCTGTAAACAGCAAATGTTTGGTATTTTTACTTGATAAATGACTAAAACAATTAATCAATTATCAGAATTATAATCGATGAATTTTCTAATCGTTTCGTCTCTAGTCACTGCCCATTTAAAACCTGTATAAGCAGCCTGGCAACATGTTGATCTGTGCTGCAGCCGACTCCACTCTGCCCCTCATTTCTCTTATCCACAAACAGTTCAGGGGTTGAGCCTTCCCTGCCCCGTCCGTCCCTACAGATACAAAGCGTCCTGTTGTTTACCAGGCGCCCGTGTGTCGAAGTGAGCGCTCCTCCATGACTTCATTACTCCTGCTGAGGCCCGGGTCCGGACCGGTCCGGAGGGAGTCTCGCTTGGCCCCTGATGGCCTCGTTATCTTCAGCAGCGAAACCTCAGGGACGCTTTACTTGTGCTACATTTTACTTCGGTCCCCCATGTGAAACCCCGCTGTCTTCTTGTCTTCATAACATGTCACTGCTGTCATTTTCATTCCTGGCTCTTATTCGGAGAGATTGGAACTGAGTGCAACAGTAGAATGATTTAACCCAGTGAGCACCAACCGGGATTTCAACGTTATATTTGGTCTGGACGTCTCAGACCTCTTTTCGCCATCTTTTCAACCAGCTAAAATGCGGTTACAACATCAGCGTGTCACAAAACACAAATTTGTTCAATCATTTGATAATTTGTTCAGTTGTAGCTTGAAAGAGAGACGATATTGATTAGTGTGAAGGTATTTCTCCAAAGTCACATTGCACTGGTAGGTGAAATGTGGTCTACACGAAGACGTTAATTTCAACACATTTAATGTTTCATTTAAAATGTGATAAATATGGAACTATACAGGCTGTGTGCTGCCAACCAGAAGCTTCCAGGACATCGTAATGGGAGCACTTCTATACATTCATGTAAAATAAGAAATTGCGCTTACTGCTGTAACGCGCATGCGCAAGTATTTAGGTGGTCCAGCTTCGACTACAGCTGACACTGACATAGTTCAGTGTATATACTAAGGGTTATATACTAAAATATGTAATGCATAATGTAGCGTGCTCTGGTAGCCTACTGATTAAGATGCATATCTCATAACTGCAACGTCTGCAGTTCAAATCTGGCTGTGGACTTTTGTTGCATGTCGCCCCCCCATCTCTCTCTCTCCCTTTATTTTTCCTGTCTTTGAACGTTCACATTTAGACCATATATCCCGGTAAAATATGGTCTAAGTGTGAACGTTCAATCAATGTCTTCAAATAGTCGGTTAAAAAAACTTTCACTTTTGAACCTGTTTTGAACGTCACCGGTGACCATAGTAATTTTTTAAACGTCTTTTCAACGGAAAAATGCTCACTGGGAAAGTATATTGTTTACTTTTCCCTCTCCTTTCCATTCTTCCTGCTGGTTTCTGCACACAGTCAGCATAGTTGGAGATATCAGCATTCGTTTTCCTCCCTTCAGACGAAGCCATTTGCTTCCATTCATTCTTGTCCAGTATGAAAAAGAAACAGAGCGACAGAATCCATCACAGTAAACCTGAAGCAAAATGTATTATTTATTTTATTATTATTATTTATACATTGATTGATTGATTGATTGATTGATTGATGTGTTTATTTGAGTGTCCTGCACCATTTATGGTACCCAGCCCATATGGGCTTACAAGACACTAGACAGCAACAACAGCCAGAATGGCCACATAACAAATCATAATATACAGTTCCACAAATTCAAAAGGAAAACATTTCAAAAACATTCAATTTCCATGACAGAAATGTCCTGTTATGTTGGATACAGTGTTCTCTGTCTTAGTTGCCACGCATTTTCTATAAATTTTGCGAAGACAAAAATCTCCTCATTAAAGAGCCAACTCAACAAATCACCTTCAGACAACCAAAACAAATCAGGTTTCTTCAACTGAATTTTTTCAAATGATTCCTCAGATCACTGTACATGGGGCAGTGAAACACAAAATGAAATTCATCCTCAACAACACCAAGATCACAGAAAACACATAAACGCAGCTCTTCAGGAAAACCTTTATATCTGCCTACCTCAGTTGCCAGTGGTAAGGTACCAGTTCTTAACTGAGCACATGAGGACCTCTGCCCTCTCTTTAAATTAAATGTTATATAAGGTTCTGTGAAGTGATCTTCTTTAATTTGAACATACATATACATTTATGGTGTCTCATTTCAAGCTAGGTTTGACACTGTAAACCTATTTTAATAACAAATAAAATCTAATTTTATGCGGAATGCATTGCAAAATGATTGGGGGAAATGTAAACTAGACGTAGACAGAAGTAAACGACCTATAGCTCTAAATGACAGCGGTGTTGCCCTTTTAAATTCCTACATCAACAACATGACAGTCAGCCAATAGTGTGGAGGTCAAAGGTCAGAGCCTCAGCATCCTTATACAGTAGATGTATGGTAGAGAAATGCGAGGAGATCGGAGCTGAGCAGCAGGGAGGTTTCAAAGGCCAAGGGATCATGAAAGTCACTCAGCACATAAATGACACAAACGTTCAATTTGAGTAAGAAAAAAATTTGCACCAAAATTGCAGCTGCATGGTTTCGATACACTCTGCCGTGTAACGAAGCTCAGTGAAGTCACCCTCGCCACGCTCACGCCCCGGCCTCCGCTTATTATTTTAATCGTGATTTATGAGTGTGATTAAAAGGCTGAGCGGGCCGATTCATCTCCGCGCTCTAAGTGGTGTTTATTGTCAGCGGGCGTGCGTTTACTTATTGATGGTTTCTGTCCCGCTGAAAAAAAGGATTTTTATTGCAGGATTTTTTTCTGTTGTCGTTTTTGCCGACCGACCGGCAATTGTTATAGATTTGAAAGCGCTCTCTCTCTCTCTCTCTCTCTCTCTCTCTCTCTCTCTCTCTCTCTCTCCGAAGTGATGTAGTGGCAGCGCTCACTAATGTCCCGCAGTATAATATCACTTACCGGTGTCTGGGGGGTTCAGGAGGGGAGAGACACTTGTCACACATCAATCCCCCTCCCACCACTGATCCACCCACTCACTCCAAAAGCCATTATCCTCTTTGCACGGCCATAAATTGTCTATTAAGTTGACCTAATGAGAAGTAAACAGTGCAAGGCTGTAGCAAAATAATAATAAAAAAAAGAGTATTATTTACTCAGTGAAAATCACAATTATAGAAATGATTGTTCTGGCTTGGGGGCGGGGGGTCGGGGGGGTCGGGGGGGGGCAGGGCTGGGACTAATCCGGTGCTGCCTCTGCAGATTTTTCAGTCAATTTTTATTTGGAGACAATCAGCCAGAATGTTTTACTTACCGAGGGAGCGCTTGATGCACAATTACCGCTTGTCACAACAGATTTATACAGTAGCACTTTTTTTGGGGTCTGAGACGCGGATCCGGCTGACTGGCTTTCTCAGCGTTTGGCCGCCGGAGCGCAGAGTCCTGTCAGTGTGTAATGTGTTGTGATGCGGTCTGGACCGAGACTTGGCTCACTGAGCAGCAAATGGACTGGGCTCAGCGGATCCTCTCAGGGCCCGGGCTGCATCGTTCTGGGGGGGCTTTGTGTGAGTATTTTGGTGTGTTTGCGTCACAAAATTGTATTTCTGGAGGGTAACACTTTAGATTAGGGAATATATAACATATTAACTATTACTTATGTTTTTTTTTCCCCTCAATAATTTAATAATTTCCCTCAATAATATGTGATACTAGCACCTTATAAACCCCAAACTGAGTAAAGCATACTGAGAGCCCAATTCATGTGCAGCAACTTCCTTACTGACTGCTATAAGCAACTAATTAGGAGGGAATACTCATAGTTATTGGGCTATACATGTAGAATACAATAGGACAGAATAAGGTGCTAATAAGAGGTTTGTAATTATTAATAATGAACCAATACACTACTAAGATACATGTTAATAAGCAATTTATTAATAGTTAATATGTGTTTCCTACCATACCTTTCAGCTGTGTTATGTGTGTGTGTGTGTGTGTGTGTGTGTGTGTTTGTGTGTGTTCCTGTACTTCTATCTTTGTGAGGCTTAGGGGATGTAGAAGTACAAGGATTGTGTGTGTGTGTGTGTGTGTGTGTCTGCAAACTTGTGTGTGTGCTTGCAACACTGAGCTGAATCATAGGTGTGTGTACAGTATATACGTATGTATGGTGTTTGGAAGTGCATGTGTGCGTGTGTGTGTCTGTTGGTGTGTATGTAATTATGCGTGCATGTAATTATTGTTTGTGAGTGTGTGTTTACATATATTTGTGTGTGTATCTGTGTGTGTATGGAAATTGGTGTGTTATATGTGTCACTGAGCTGCATTAAAGGTGTGCATGTACATTTGTAGTGTCAGTGTGTTTCTGTGTGTGTGTGCATCTGTATCTGTATATGTGTGTGTGTGTGTGTGTGTGTGTGTGTGTGTGTCATTGTGTGTGTTTATGTGTGTCGATGTGTGCAGATCCGTGTGTCTGTGTCTCTGCATCTGCATTCCTGTCTGTATATTCATGACTGTATCTGTCCGTGTGTGTGTGTGTGTGTGTGTGTGTGTGTGTGTGTGTGTGTGGCCGGCTGCCTCTCTGTGTGGGAGTGTTTGATGGATATTTTCTGGGTGTCTGGGCTTCAGGCTGTGACAGTGTGGCTCCGGCTCTCGTCCCGGCCTGACACATTTCTATCGCTCACACTCATTCACTCTGACAAATCATCCTAAACTCCCCCGACAGATCCTTCTCAACCCGGGAAAAAGAAAGCACAGATGACACGGGCGCTCCGCATATTTCCTGCGTATTTCCACAAACGGCGAGACTGTTTTATCGTCGCGCAAAATCAGTCAGATAAGAAGCAGGCTCGTGCTTTGTTTGACCCCGTCACCGGCTTTTGACATCGCTTTGTAAATATGCTGCTTTTACCCTTCAGTGGAAGCATTTCGTCAGCCAGCAGCGTCTAGTTTTGAGGTTAAGGCAGAGGTGGGGACTCGAGTCACATGACTTGGACTCGAGTCGCAATTTTAATTACTTGAGACCTGCCTTGGAGCATGAAGAGAAGACTTGAGACTCGACTCGACTTGGGTTCTGGTGACTTGGGACTTGACTCTGACTTGTACTCTGATGACTTGAAAAGGTTTCTAAAGTCTTGACTTGAGATCTTGTGTTTGTGTAAATGACTCAGATTGAAAGTGATGAGATTTGTTCCAGCAGACGACTGAATTTAAATTCTGTTTTCTGAATTTGTATGGAATGATTGAATTTATTGAAGTTGAAACTGATTATAGAAATCAAACTCATGATGCTCTTACCAAGTTTTTATCCTATTAAAACCATATTGCATTGAAAGGTCCTAGATATTTAGTTTTCTTTAAGATATTAAATTGATACTGGACTCTTGATTTGTTCTGTCTTAATAATAATAATAATAATACATGACATTTATATAGCGCTTTTCTCGGTGCTCAAAGACGCTTTACAAACACAGGATAAAACAAATTTAATAGAGATATATATAAAGATAGAAATAGATGAGAAAAGGACGTATACATAGGGAGGAACAGGGGAGGGGGGAGGAGAAGAAGATTAGAGGTCAAAAGCAAGAGTGAATAGGTGGGTTTTGAGGGCTTTTTTGAAAGATGACAGAGTGTTGGCCTTTCGGATGTGGCTGGGGAGGGCGTTCCAGAGGGAGGGGGCGGCTGCAGCGAAGGCCCTGTCGCCCCAGGTCCGGTGCTTTGTCCTGATGGTTTGGAGTAGGTTAGCGTCTGCGGACCTGAGGTGACGGGTAGGGGTGTGGTGGTGGAGGAGGTCAGAGAGGTAGGGGGGGGGGGCAGGCTGTTGATGGCTTTGAAGGTGGTGAGTAATATTTTGAAGTGAATCCTGTATTTGATCGGGAGCCAGTGGAGGTCATGGAGGACAGGGGTGATGTGATCCGTGCGGCGGGTGGAGGTGAGCAAGCGGGCAGCAGAGTTTTGGACATATTGGAGTTTATTGAGGACATTGTTTGATGAGCCATATAGGATGCTGTTGCAGTAGTCGAGCCTGGATGTTATGAATGCATGTATGAGTGTTTCAGCGGCGGAGAAGGATAGAGAGGGTCGGAGACGGGCGATGTTCCTAAGGTGGAAAAAAGCTGTTTTTGTGATTTGGTTTACATGAGGGAGGAATGAGAGGGTGGGGTCGAGGATGATTCCAAGGTTGCGGACGTGAGTGGAGGGGGTGACAGTGGAGCCATCGATGTTGAGTGAGAAATCCTGGGTGGAGCGGGTGAGGGAGTTTGGGCCGATGATGAGGACTTCAGACTTGTTGCAGTTGAGTTTAAGGAAGTTCTTTTGCATCCATGTTTTGATGTCTTGACTTGCTGTTCTACATTTAGACTTGAGACTTGTGCCTCAAGACTTGAGACTGACTTGGGACTCGAAGTTGACTTGGTCACACCTCTGGGTTAAGGGAATGTAATGACAAGAGAATAATAAGGTGAATCCAGGTGAAAGATCCCTTATTGATTTGATAAAGGGCAGCTGTAGATGGAGGAGAGGAGACAGAAGGAGTTTTAAGCCTTGAGACAGTTGTGAAATTCATTGTGGTCCCAGTGTTTTATGCAGAAGCTACAGTAACACTTGTTGTTTCAGTGGATCTTTACTCATCCGGTCACACCAGGGTTTTGATCAGATTTTTCTTTCTTTGCTCACATTGCTTGAGCAGATATATACCATTAAAAAAACCTTATGAATATAGTGATAATCTGCAATATTTTCACATGAATAAATGTCAGTTTTGCTTCTCTCTATCGTGATGCGTTTTACATTTCCGGTTTGTTTGGAATCAATAGAAGAAGAAGAACTGGGTAGTTAGCATGAGCAGCGACAGACAGAGAAAAGAGAAACTCAAACTGCATCAACAGAGAATCCAAGCTGATTGACAGGTGATCTGTGGGAAGTGCAGTGCAGAAACACCACAGCAATGAGGCTGGGGGACAAAGATGGAGACTGAATTAAAAAGCAGAGAATCTTGCAGATCAGGCGACATCAGTGCGATGCCATTAGGCGAAAACGGAGAGGAGGAGCGGTGTAGTCTGACACACAGGATCACTGATGATGGGGAGAGTGCAACCAAATGATCGTTTTGATATATTTCCCTCCCAGCATCCCAGTCAACTTGGAAACACCCGACAAACTTCTTGCAAAGTGTTCTTCCAGTTGATCAGCACCCCGGTTTGACAGCTTCTGGTCTTCTCTCCCCCCGGCTTTGCAATCTACTAATAAAGACGAGGGAATATAACCCCCCCCCCCCCCCACACACACACACACACACACACACACACAGACTCTACAGGAGGGGAACACGCAATGCAGACACAGATTCAAATAAATACAGCCATGGGGGACAGATCAGATTTCAAAAACTGCATTGAAATGACAGATAAAACTGTAGCCGGAGTGCTTTGATTGAACTATCCAAACTCTCACTCTCTTAGCCAAAAGGTTTCTGTACAGGACCAGAAGAGGGTTCTTTAGGCTTGTACCACAGCAGAACCTTTTTGGTGCTATACTGTAAAGAACCCTGTTAGAAAAGTTATCTATCACTATTGCTCGAATGGTTCTACATAGAAGCATTTTGGTGCTATAAAGAACCATTTAAGAATGTATAAAATGCTCTAAATCAGTGGTTCTCAACCTTTTTCATATCAAGGACCCCTAATCTAGTCCACATTAGGGCCCCAGACCCCCATTTGATGAGGTTTTGTCTCTTGGAACCAAATCTGAGAATATTTTTATTGTCAGATATGATTTTGTCCAGAATTCCATGACTATCTGTATTGTAGGTAGAGAGATAACAGAGACACTATGATCAAACTAGTCATTCTTCTACATTTTCTAATTGTGTTCACTTCTTGTAAATGAAATAATGGTGAAGTTCAACAATTCATCAATTTGCTGGGGACCCCCCTGGAACCCCCTCAAGAACCCCTGGTGGTCCCCGGACCCCACGTTGAGAACCACTGCTCTAAATCAGCAGCATGAAAGAATCTTTTTTAAGCACACTGTGTTCTTTAACAGTTTTTTATTGTAACAAATCAGAGGATTCTTTGAGTCATTACGGTTCCTTGTAGAACCACTATCCGAAGCAAAGAACCCTTAGGGATTTAATAAATAAAAGTTCATTGCCAATAAAGTCTGACTGTGCAGAATTCTTTTTATTTCTGAGACACAAATCTTTCTAGCGATGCCATTGGCTGCTGGAATGTAAACAACAATTTAAAAAATGTCATTACAAAGTGACAATAATATAATTTGGATGGAGAGCTTGTGAAACTGTGATGGTCAAGAGTCTCATTAGTGATTACTACAGCAGAATAACATGGAGCTAATATCGCGATTCATTTTTCTGACCCACGATACGTATTGTCACATTTTTGAATTGTGATATTTTGAATTTCGATATATCATCCCATCCCTAAAACACAGCTGTATGGATGAATTTATCTTTATTTGAGGTTTCTTTTGTTGTAATCGGGTTGTGTTGTAACTCTGGGTCTACGTCTATGTTATGAATATATATTAGGAGCCTTTGACTTTGCATCATTTCTAATTGCAGCGTGTTTCCCGTTAATGTATTTGCTTTGGAATTCCGCAGCATGTTTCTTCTTCTGCGGCGCATTTCCGTTGTTGTATTGTGTTTTTGAAATTGCATAATACCTGAAGCTGCAGCGCGTTTCTCCTATAATGCAATATGTTTTTAAAATTATTTTTTTTTAGATTTTTTTCTTTTTTAAGATTTTTATTTCTCCTTTATTTAACCAGGTGAGTCCCACTGAGATGTTCATCTCTTTTGCAAGGGAGCCCTGGCCAAGAGAGCAGCAAACAGATGTTACAAAAATACACAAACACAAAACCACAATATAAAATTACAAGGAATACATACAAATATACAAATTACACAGTATACAATCTCAAGTAAAACAGCTACAAACTTCAGTTTTTAAAGACTGCAACAGACTTTTAAAATCACCCAGAGGGATGAAGTGATCCAGGTTTGCATCTTTCTGGAGCTGATTCCCGGACCGTGGAGCATAATAACTAAAAGCCATCTTCCCAAATTCTGTGGAAGGGCGAGGGACAGTGAAAAGTAGTAAATTTGTGATACTTGTGATATGATTGAAAAGGCGATTTAAATAGCCAGAGAGTTGCCCTATGATGGCTTTGTAGATAAAAAGCCGCTGTAGTGTGCTTGCCCCCGTTGGCCACTGTAGTTTATACATAATAGAAGCACGTGGCATGTCATTGCTTTTCTGTATAAAAGATGATGCTTCACAATAAAAGCATTTGAATCTCCACACAGAAAGGACCAAGATGGATCGAACTCAGGTCTTTTCTGCTGTGTGACAACAGTGCCGACCAACTAACCCAGTTCATCCTGTCCACGTGAGAATTTAAACTTGACACGGGAGAATTTCTCTAGGCATATATTATAACTTTTAATTGTTGGGAGTTGAGAGCTGAGTCTCTGCGTCTTCACCGGGGGATGTGGTCCTGAAAAGGTCCTGGAGCGTCCTGGAAGGCTGCTGGCTGCACACACACACACACAACTGGGACAGTGTTTATCTCAACTGCTCACTCTCTCTCTCTCTCTCTGTCTCTCTGTTTATCTCTCTTTCTCTGTCTTTCTCACTCTGTCTGTCTGTCTTTTTGTCTTTGTCTCTCGCTCACAGATGCTCTCTCTATCTGTATTTCTCTTTTCTCGCTGGTTTTTATCGGTCTAGCTCTCACTTCTGCTGTCAGGTGTACACACTCCTTTCCTATGAACTCTCTCTTTCGCTATGAGCATAAACACACACACACACACACTTTTCCTCGCTCTCTCTGTCTTTCTGTTTACCCTTTCCCCTCTCTTTTCTTTATCTGTCCATCTCTTTCTCGCTCGCTGTCACATACACACACACACACACACACACACACACACACACAGTTTCCCTCTCCCTCTCTCTTTTTCTGAGTCGCTCTCAGCCTTTGCCTGTCCATCACTTGCTTTCTCTCTGTCTCTTCTCTCTGTTTTTCCTCTTTCTCGTTTGCTCACACATGATCTGTCTCCCTCTTTTCCGCTCATATACACACACACACTCACACTCACACACACCCTCTCTCTCTCTGTTCCTTTCTCTTTTTTTCTCCCAGCATTGTTCTAGAATCACGTGCCTGCATTAGACCCTCCATCCTCACCCCCCCCCCCCCCCCCCACACCTCCAGCCAATCTCATTTTTTCAACCTAAAAGTATTTAAACTTGTTATTTCTTTTCTTCTTTTTTTTTTGTTTTCCTTTTATTGGCTGGGAGAAGGAGAAAAAAAAAAGAGCAAGAACTATTTTGGGTGAGGTCTCTATGGAAACAGTGGAGTAGCAGCAGCAGCAGGGTACAGCGGGTAGAGAGGAGGCTGCCGGCTCGGTTCGGTTCGGCTCGGCTCGGCTCAAACCACCAGCCATGCTTCGGGTTTCGGGGTGGGGGGTGGGGGGGGGGACACTCCTCCTCCTCCTCCTCCTCCTCCCTCCCAAACATCTCCTTAACGATAAAAGCCATCATTAATTCAGCCTGTCTGTCGCTGCATGTCAGACAGGCTCGTTTCTTCCAAGAGAACAAAACAAAAATACTTCTCCTTATCTTGTTTCCCCCTCTTCTTCTTCTTCGCTGTTTTTACACCAGAGATGCCAGTTTCATCTCAACGTCCCTCTCTCTCTCTCTCTCTCCCTCCACTTTTTTCTTTCTTTTTCCTTTTCTAACCAGGAATTACGCTTTATGTGTTTAGCTGACGCTCTTACCCCAGAGCGACTTGACAATGAGCGCCACAGTTGAATATGCTTCAATTCCTTGGTCGCTATACATTACAAGCAGCCAGTAGTAAGGAGTGTGAGGGGAAACTGCTGTGTAATTCCTGTAATGAATGGGTGTCTAATGTATGTAATGATGGAAGACTGCATGTAGCCGATTGGGTCTGTTTTCTGCTCTGCTGGGTCTCTTTATGTGCAGGACAAATTCAGTGGTCAAATATCTATTCTAAGTAAAGTAAAATCAAGCCATGTTTTTCACTAACAAAGAACTGTTTTACATGAGGAGAAATGAAAATAAACAAATTGCCCATTTTAAGATATATTTAAGGTGTGTGTGTGTTTGTGTGTGTGTGTGTGTGTGTGTGGGGGGGGGGGGAGGTGTTGCTTGCGTGTGTGGATGCATATTAATGAGTGAAAGTGGATATTCTATTCTATTCTGCTCTGTTCTATTCTATTCTAGTCTATTTTTGTCTAGTCTCACACACAGTCTACTCTCTCACACACAGTCTATTCTAGTCTCACACACAGTGTAATCTAGTCTAGTCTAGTCAGGTCAAGCCAAATTTTCATAAAGCATTTAGCAGTTTTATAAAACAGGTTTGTTCCAGACGGCTTCACAGAGCAGCAAAGGGCATAAATGCAATATAATATTATCATAAATGATAATACTAAGAAGAAGAAAGAAAGAAAGAAAGAAAAGGAATATAGAAAATACACTGCTAAAGGATAAAAACAAGAAAGACCACCAATTCATTCAAGATATTGGGCTAGAGATTGTGGGCGTGTGTGTATGTGTGTAAGTGGATATTCTACTTTATTCTATTCTCATCTCTCTCCTCTCTCTTCTCACCCCCCCGCCCCCCCTCCCCCTCCCTAGCTCTGCTGTACGCCACCATCTTCGGAAACGTCACCACCATCTTCCAGCAGATGTACGCCAACACCAACCGCTACCACGAGATGCTCAACAACGTGCGGGACTTCCTGAAGCTCTACCAGGTCCCCAAGGGGCTGAGCGAGCGCGTCATGGACTACATCGTCTCCACCTGGTCCATGTCCAAAGGCATCGACACGGAGAAGGTGAGACGCCCGGGGTGGCTGCAACCGAAAGGTCACAGGTTCAATCCTCGCCACTCAGCCTGTTTGCCCAATTACATCCCTATGATAAGTGTTTTTCAGTAGGATAAGAGCGTCGGCTAAATGCCTAAAATGTAAAATGAAAAGAGGATGAACAGGTTGCGCTACATTCACACTGTATACTCAATTAAGGCTGGTGCATGAAAAGTGAGAGAATTCTGTTTTCCCAGCATGAAACCGGTACATGAAGGAGACACGACTATAAACAGGACCTAGTGCAGTGGTGGAAGAAGTACTGAGATCTTTTACTTAAGTAAAAGTAGCAATACAACAATGTAAAGATACTCCATTACAAGTAAAAGTCCTGCATTCAAAATCTTACTTAAGTAAAAGTACATAAGTATTGGCAGCAAAATGTACTTAGAGTATCAAAGTAAACGTACTCATTATGCAAAGTGTCCCCATTTAAAGAGTTATATTTTTAATAAATTACTGGAATATTAATACTGATTTATTGACATACATGTACATGTAAGCAGCATTTTAAAGTTGTCAACGTGAAGCTAATCTTAACAATTTAGCTATACTTTTGGGTAGTCTAATCTATAACAATGCTATTCTATAGTTATTTTATAAAGATGATCAAATGTTTTAAATATAAAATATCGATCTGAAAAGTAACTAGTAGCCTACCTATAGCTGTGAAATAAATGTAATGGAGTAAAAAGTACAATGTAGCATAAAATGGAAATACTCAAGTAAAGTACAAGTACCTCAAAATTGTACTTAAGTACAGTTAAATGTACTTAGTTACTTTCCACCACTGACCTAGTGTCACATTGAAGCGGCTCAGTGGAAAGTAAAAGTGTCGTGGTCGGATGGATGGTGGGCGGACGGATGAGTTTGTCTTCAGTGCCGGCTACTGGAGTCAAATTTTACATTTTTAGCAAAAGGTTTTCTTATTTAACCGACCAAAGCCTTTTCCTAACCTTAACCAAGTCCTTTTACTTGCAATTAAGCCCTTAGCTGAAAATGTGTTTAATTCATGTTTTTGTCACAGAATCCAATTTGTGGTGGAGGAATGTAATTTTCACATAATCTGTGTCCAGCACAGCACGTAAATCTGTTCTTCGTGCTCATTTCACATCACGTTGGCTCAAATTGCGGCTCATACGTGATTTTTTTGGATGACTCTTCATATCTGTTCTAGGATGTAACCCATTGTAGCGGTTTGACCAAGTTTAAACCAGTCACAAGTTCGAGTCAATGTCAAACCCCACAAAGGATACATGCATTCAGAATACACATGAACCCTGGTTATTTTTTTACAACACAAACAAATTTATAATTAATTGCAAGGCAGTAGAATGAAACACACAATTTAAATAAACTCAACCACACCATCAGTTCAGTTTTCAAAGGTTATATTAGAGCGAAACGGGTAGAAGAAAAGTTCTTTATAGTTCAGTCCAGTTCCATATATTTCAGTTCAGTTTATAAAGGAACAGAAATACTCCACTCATCCCCTGGGCGCCGAAATAATTTATTTATTACGGTTGTCTCACGTGAATGTCGTATGATTTACTTATTGTCATGGCAACGCTGACAAATTCCGATTTCAGCGCTCAAGTATAAGTCGCATGTAAGTTGCATGCCTTGGGATCCGAAAATTTACCTTTTTTTTTTTTTTACAGATTTTTGCTGTTCACGCTGATTAGAAAATGTAAGATCTTGTGTCACAAATTAGTGAAAAAATGCAGAATTGGGACACATCCAGCTGCAGCGTGAATGTGTCCGAATGCCACAGAGAAATCAAATCTAATTTACGATTATTAAGCTCATTGAAAAAGACAGGCTTGTCACAAGAGCAAAATAGAAAAAAAAAAATGAAGTCAGAGGGAGAATGAGCACAGAGACACAAGCGTGAACCAGAGAACAAAACCAAAATAAAACCTTAAACCCAGTCAGTCACACACTGTGATGGCCTGACTGCCCCCCCGCCCCCCCCCCGCCTGCCCACGCCGAGCCGCCAGCTCCTGACCCGCTGCACCCAAACGCACCCGACTGCTCACTGTTGGTTGAAAGTACACAGTTTTCCTCTTGTGGTTTGTTATAAAGAAACCAACTCAACCAACCAAGTGTGGGTATTTTAACTAGGGAATAAGTTTGCAGTAAGTGACACTACAGCGTTACACCACACTTTATATAATTTCAGCCGAGCGTTCTGGTTGGCCAAAGATGCATCATAAAACGCAATGCTTATATTCTCCTCTTTTTTTGTTCTGATTTATTTATATTACTTTGGAGAAAGCTTTTCAGACGGTACATGTGTTGGTCACCGTTGTATAAAAGCCATACGATCCTTGAGGTTGTTCTTCTACTGTAATTACAGGCACTTTGCAGCTGTCGGTGCGCTTTGTGCCGGCTGCGTCACTCGTCTTCATACCTATGAATAACTCACAGTGAAGAATGCTGTCTGGGGCGCTTTGGCTAAAGTATTACCTGCGTATCTTATACTGTACATGCATATTCTCATTCCAAAGAAATGTGATTTTCTGGTTTACCTTGGTAATAACTCTCTCCACTCAAGGATCTATCCAATTCACAGCCTAAGTATTTAACACAAGTTTTGGCTGCAGTCAGAGTGTCTCCCACTGTAATACTGAGCTCCGAGGATCTACTCAACCTTATTTATGAACTAAATAATAAATATAGATTCAGTTTTCCCAAGGTGCAACGGCAATTTATTTTCAGACAGCCAGTTACTGATGTTTTTTCAATTCCTCACCTAACTGGCTCTTGACAATGTTCTTGTCCTTGTGGGAAAACCAGTAAAGCTGAGTCGTCCGCATAGAGAAAAAGATTACATTTGCAAACAGATTTCATGTCATTAATATATAACAGAAATAACAAGGGACCTAGGACGCTTCCTATTTTGACACTTCAATTTTAAGTTAAATTGATTTCTTGACCCTGCCAAGATCCTTTACATTTAGAATGAAATCTCTGTCTCCGTTAGTTTCGTACTCTAACTCAGTTGTTCCTTGGCCCAAAGCCGCTCTGTCCACTAAACTTAATGGAAATCTGTTAGAAAAACTGAGCTTTCTATCAATAGTTGTGTTCTATTTGTGTAGGAACTATTTTCTCTCAAAGCCAGACGAATCCAAAAATAACTGCTGACAGAAAGCTTGTTATTATTATTATTTTTTTTTCAAGATAACATACTGACACCGGTATGATCATACTGTGAGTGTCGTGTTTTGCAAGACAACGTTTATCATAGTTTTCAAAGACTGTGGCGTTTGCCCTGTAGGTTTCTATTGCAGTAGAGGGGGCGGCTAGAGAAGTTCTGGTTTCTACCAATAGGGATCATGATGGAAAACATGTTATTTGGGCCCAGAGAGGAGAGGAAAGGAGAGGAGGAAAGGAGAGAGGAGAGGAGAGGAGACAAGGAGAGGAGAGGAGGAGAGAGGAGAGGATATTAGGAGAGGAGAGGAGAGAGGAGAGGAGAGGAGAGGAGAGGAGACAAGGAGAGGAGAGGAGGAGAGGGGACAAGGAGAGGAGAGGAAAGGAGAGGAGAGGAGAGGAGAGGAGAGGAGAGGAGAGGAGAGGAGAGGAGAGGAGACAAGGAGAGGAGAGGAGAGGAGACAAGGAGAGGAGAGAGGAGGGGAGAGGAGACAAGGAGAGGAGAGGAGGAGAGAGGAGAAGAGGAGAGGAGACAAGGAGAGGAGAGGAGGATAGGAAAAGAGAGGAGAGGAGAGAGGAGAGGAGACATGGAGAGGAGACAAAGAGAGGAGAGGAAAGGAGGGGAGACAAGGAGAGGAAAGGAGAGGAGAGGAGAGAGGAGAGGAGAGGAGAGGAGACAAGGAGAGGAGGAGAGGAGAGGAGAGGAGATGAGACAAGGAGAGGAGGAGAGGAGAGGAGGAGAGGAGAGGAGAGGAGATGAGACAAGGAGAGGAGGAGAGGAGAGGAGAGAGGAGAGGAGACAAGGAGAGGAGAGGAGGAGGTTATAAATTCTAGTGCCAGTGCTCCATCCAGGCTCAGTCCAAACACCCACGATCCAAATTTCAAGCGACTGCTCAGCAGCAAAGGAATACCAGATTAAAAGCTAAAACTTCACACACTTACAGTATACGCTTCCACGCTATGAGTTTATTAATCCGCAGAGATGTTTTTTTTTTCCTTCTTTCTACTTCTACTTGTTACTCAAACATAAGGCCGGATCTGCATCCAAGCACAACACACACACACTTCACACTCAGTGCTGAGGCCATTTATTAGTCACTTGTTAGTCACTTACAGTGTAAGCAGCCTTCAAAGCCGTGCTGGGGAGGCGGCACGCGAGGCGAAGAGAAGAAATAATGAAAGCAAACACACATTGTAAAGCTGTTTTGGGTGTGTGTGTGTGTTCCAGATTAAAAACAGCTCAGTTCTGTTCAGCAGCAGTTTTCTTCCTCTCTCTCTGTCTCTCCTTTAATCGGTAACACTTTACAATAAGGGTACATTAATTAAGGGTTAGTTATAAGCATTAACTAACCCTTAATTAACAGTTAACTAATGTGTCTGGTAATAATTTACTAATGGTGTTCAGGTTAACTAAGGTATTAATTTATACATTATTTAATAGTTTATAAAGATGACTAGAAGAGGAGAGAGGAGAGGAGAGTAGAGGAGGAGAGAGGAGAGGAGAGGAGAGGAGAGGAGACAAGGAGTGGAGAGGAGAGGAGGAGAGGAGAGGAGAGGAGAGGAGAGGAGGAGATGAAAGGAGAAGAGAGGAGAGGAGACAAGGAGAGGAGGAAAGAAGGAGGTAACTAGGTATTAATTTATACATTATTTAATAGTTTATAAAGATGACTATTAAATAATGTATAAATGAATACCTTAGTTAACATGAACACCATTAGTAAACGATTACCAGACACATTAGTTAACTGTTAATTAAGGGTTAGTTAATGCTTATTATGCTTATTAAGCATTAACTAACCCTTAATTAATGTGCCCTTATTGTAAAGTGTTACCCCTTAATCTTTAGCCCCATTCAAACAGGACTAATATTACCAGTGATTTGTAATAATTGCGGAGATCATTAACCTGTGCGAATCTGCCATGTTTGTAAATTGTAACGCAAAAATTCCGGCACAAATTACCCACCGTTGTTTTTTTTTGGTGAAGGTAGCGGTCTATACGCAAATCAAACTCTGTCATTTTAGCCTTGATTATTTTTTTGGCACGCAATTTCTTCTTCTTCTTCTTCTTGATGCACGGTTTGTATCTCCCCCCTAACAAGACAAAATTGAGGCAGTGGTAGAATATATAGTGGAGTTTTTGAATGTATTTTCAGTGCAAACTTTGAGTTAGAATTCAGTAACTTGTAAATTGTTGACCTTATGCAACTGTATCCAGAGTCCTGGTGAGTTCAGCATATTGTGTTATCCTGTGTGGTGTGAATGTGATTCATGAAACGCAGAGGTTGGAGGGGAATTCATTAATTACATGAGATCTCCTGCATAATATTTGTCCTGTGTGAATAAGGCTTTTCTCTTTCTTTATTTCCCATCACACACACACACACACACACACACACACACACACACACACACACACACACACACACACTCGTATACTTACATATTCTGTCCCTCCACTCCCTGTCCACCTCTCATTCATTCTCACTTTCTCTTTCACATGCTCTCTCTCTCTCTCTCTCTCTCTCTCTCTCTCTCTCTCTCTCTCTCTCTCTCTCTCTCTCTCTCTCTCTCTCTCTCTCTCTCTCTCCCTGTCAAATTCAAATTCAAATAAGCTTTATTGGCATGAATAGTAATCAACCGTTATTGCCAAAGCAGAACAATAAACAATTATATATGTAGTATACATATATACATACATATATGCATATATACACGTATATACATACATTCATACACATACATACATACACGTACATAAAATATGTTAAATTTGTAAAAGAGGGTACAATTAGGCAATTCAGCAGCTCAGTTTCTATTTCCCCAGATGAACAGTGTTGACAGACTCTCAGTTCTTCTTCCATTCCTTCTTATGACGACCTTTTTCAATCTCTAGTTGATCGTCGCTGAGTCTGTACATTGTTAATGTGCGTCTCTGTTTGGGGTTTTTTACGCTTACCAGATACTGTGCTAGAGAATATTCTCTATTCAGTAAACAATAGCATTCTAATTTGTTGATGGATTTTGTTTCATTTTTCCAATTGTCAATGTAAATGGTTTTGTTTTCCTTGTCTATTGTTTTCAGAGGAGTTTTGGAGAGATGATGGAGGTCTTGGATTTTGAGGTGGCAGGTTTCTCTGATGTTTCTCAGAGGGTCTGTCTCTGGGCAGATGCTGTTACTTATAAAGGCTCTGTGATGATATGAATCAGGATCAGCTTGTGCCAAGTGAACCTGGAATTGAATTGATCTTTTTATCATGTGGAGAGAGAGAGGGAAGTTTCCCAGCTCTGCTCTACATGCATGGTTTGGACAGTTTCTGTGGACCTTGAGGATTTCCTTAGAGAATTGAAACTGAAATTTTTCTGTGGGTGTTGTGTCCCATGAGGTGTGCCTCTGGTTTATTAGAGGGCCCCACACTTCACTTCCATACATAAGGATGGGCTTAATTACATTGCTGAATAGTTTTAGCCAAATTTTAATTGGAGGATTGAATTTATTTAGTGAACTTCTAATGCTATAGTAGGCCCTGTGTGCCTTATCTGTCAGGGAATGTATTGCTTTGTCAAAGCTGCCAGACGCACTGATGATTATGCCCAAATAATTGTATTCCATTGCATGCTGAAGTGTGGTCCCTCGCACAGTGAAACTGTGTTTGGAAGCCTGTGATCTGGCCTTTTTTTTGAAATACCATAATCTTAGTCTTGTCAAGGTTGATGTCCAATGCCCAGTTTTGACAGAAGGTCTCCAGCAGTGAGAGGTTCTGCTGTAAGCCATGTTCTGTTGGGGATAATTTCTTTGCCTTGTAGATCTAATCCAGGGCTTGGGGACTGTTCGAGAATTGTGGGCAATTTATTGATGTAAATGTTGAATAGGGTAGGAGATAGGTTGCAACCCTGATGCACCCCTCTTCCTTGTTTGAAGAACTCTGTTCTTTTGTTTCCAATTTTTACACAGCACTGGTTGTCAGAATATTGACAACCAATCAACCCTGTCTCTCTCTCCCTCTCCCTCTCTCTCTCCCTCCCTGTCTCTCTCTCTCTCTCTCTCTCTCTCTCTCTCTCTCTCCCTCTCCCATTGCCCCCCCCCCACCCCCCTACCCCACCACCCCACCACCAATGCCATTTTCCAAGTTTTTTGTTGAGATAATTATACACTCTCTTGAAGAGACACAGGGCGAGTCGTGTGCCCACTTTCAGTATAAATACCTCGCAGTCAGAGCTGGGGCCAATTAGTGGATATTTTTTATCACTTTGGGAGCTGTTACACTGTACACAGTTGTCTGTTTATGTGAATACACAACCAAAAAAAGAGCACCGGCTCCCAAAAGCATCTCAGTGCTACAAATATCCTTGACTTGAAGTAGAACAAAGATGATTTCTGAAGACTTTTGTGTTGTGTTTTGATGTTTCGGAGTCGTTTAGATAATTTATTCTCTCCCCCACGGTCGATTTGTTCATATTTAACAAGGCAGGATGGTGGAGGACGGCATAATGTTTTGCTTTCCTCACAGTTTTACCTAAATTCTGCAGTTAATTAGGCTGGGTTTCATAATTTGTGTTAATGAGTTAGACAAACCGATTACAATTTACATTTTAGGCAATTTGGCAGACGCTCTTATCCAGAGGGACTCATAACGAGTGCAGCAGCAGAATAAGCTTGAATTCCTAGATCCCCAATATTACACATAACCTGTAAAACCTCCGGTTTCAAGCCCTCTGATAGCAGTGGTGGAAAAACTACTCAAATCCTTTACTTAAGTAAAAGTAACAATAGCATAATGGAAAAATACTTAATAGCAGTAAAATATACTTAAGGATCAAAAGTAAAAGTCCTCATTCTTTCAGAGTGTTAAATTATTGAAGCATTAACCTGTAAGAAGTATACTAATGTTGTCGGTCTAACTGCTCCATATACTGCTGGGGAGTTTAAACTCTAACAGTGCAACATATTTTATGAGCTCATCGTGTGTTTTGCATGTAAAACCTTATTCTACAAAGTAACTAGTAACTCCAGCTGGCGGATAAATGTAGTGGAGGAAAAAGTACAAGATTTCCCTCTGAGATGTACTGGAGGAAAAGTAGAGTCTTAAGCACAGTACTTGAGTAAATGTACTTAGTTACTTTCCACCTCTGCCTGATAGTAAGCATCCACCCTCCTGAAGTGTTATTGACACTGAATCAAAAAAGAGAATTTCCCTTTTGGGGATCAGTAGAGTGCCACAAAAAAACAGTGAAAAGGGGGTGAAAAAGCAATCAAACAGGTAAAATTCCTCCTCACTCCCTTTTATGGAAATCACTTGCCTTGGTGCTACCAGATCTGGGTCAAATACTATTTGTGAATATTTTTTTTTGCTGGAGTGAATCCTCAAACTGGCTGGGGAAACCTGGGCAGAGAGGAGGGAATTAATTAAATGTTCCCCTCTCTCTCTCTCTCTCTCACCAGCGACTGCAGCAGGCTTATACACACAGAGCTTTGGCAGAAGTCAGTTTTAGTCCGGCCAGTTTTAAGCTTGCTACACTGAGTCTGCTTCACTGTTCACTGCCCCAACCCCAGGAGGACTTGTTTGGAAAATCTACGGTCATGCAAGAGCGATGCCAAATGGAGAAACTTTCATAATGACTGATAATAATAAAATAGAATATAGAAATATAGAAATAGAATAAGTCTGATCCACATGTCTCTCTGTCCTCCAGGTCTTGTCCATCTGTCCTAAGGACATGCGGGCCGACATCTGCGTCCATCTCAACAGGAAGGTACGTATGTGTGGTTTCCTTTTCACACACAGAGACGCAACATTGGTTTCATCACAGCACTTAATGTAATAGTCTGTGATTATCCATTGAGGATGACATAAGAAGGACAGTGAAAGGGAAATGCTTGTGTGTCTTTGTGTCTTCGGCTCTGACGCAGGCCCTCGATTGTGGATCAAGGTTCTGGACTGTACTTAAAATAACTTGAGAGAGGAGAATGGAAGGTGATGGTGGTATAACTTTGGGCGGACACAAAAGCCTTTTAACAAACGCATAGACTATAAAAAAAAAAAGATGGACGTAGTGAATGTGACATCATAGGCTTCTGAAGGCCTGGAGATTGGGTTTGCAGTAGAGCTGCAACGATTAATCAATTAATCGATTAGTTGTCAGCTATTAAATTAATCGCCAACTATTTTGATAATTGATTAATCGGTTTGAGTAATTTTTTACGAAAAATAAGTCAAAATTCTCTGATTCCAGCTTCTTAAATGTGAATATTTTCTGGTTTCTTTACTCCTCTATGACAGTAAACTATCTTTGGGTTGTGGACAAAACAAGACATTTGAGGACGTCATCTTGGGCTTTGGGAAACACCGATCCACATTTTTCATCGTTTTCTGACATTTTATAGACCAAACAACTAATCGATTAATCGAGAAAACAATCGACAGATTAATCGACAATGAAAATAATCATTAGTTGCAGCCCTAGTTTGCAGACATTTTTTGGAGCCGGAGCAGCCAAAGCGAGGCTGAGGGTCGTCCACAGAGCCGCAGCGTCGTCTGCTAGTGGCCCGTAATCACCGACCTGTCGATCACTGGACAGGTGACCTGTCAAACCTCTTTTATATTTTTAGCAGAAGTTGGGTCCATTGACTTCATGGAGTTGGGCAGTTTGGAGTCTTTTTGGAGCCGGACTCTAGCGGATGTCAGAGGAACGTTGCTGCTGCTATACATATGAACAAACCCCAAAAGTTGTTAATACGTATATCTGGATGGGGTGGACTGGAGATCGGATGCAACCAGTTTTCCCCACAGCTGAGTGGGAGAACAGGTTTGGAGAGCTGTAAGTAACAGTCTGCACCATTGTGGGGAAAGTGAATCAATAAAATATGAAAACCTCCCTTCCTGAACATTCATCATACTGTATGTTAATCAACTCAGTGCCAGTCCTTGGACCATGAGGTTAGGTGGGCACTTGGCACCACTGGACACTATTGATATGGGGATCGAACCAGCAACCCCTTGACTGTTCGGCTTCTTCTCCTGACCGGTTGAGTGAGCTGTGGGTCGGCAGGTCGGTTCGGTCGGTGCCCAAAACTTTGGCAGCCCGATACTGCTGAACTGGCAATGAGCAAGGACATCTTTGGTTGTGTATCATTGATCTGTGTAACATCCTTCTCCAATGTCAGACACTGAAAAGTCACTAAAATTTGTCCTAGTACTCACTCACGATCTTCTCCTCTCTCGTCTCTTTGGTTTCTTTGGTATAAAGCATCACAGACTGGCCGGGTTGGGAAACAGGAGCGAGCTGCCTGACGTTTACTGACCTCACCTTGCAGGATTTCTGGGTTTTTCAGTTCTTGAATTTCAAACAGTTATCTCTCACTGCCATTTGGGGCTGCCAATGTGTGAAATTGGTTAGTGCAGCTTTAATAGTATATAGTATATTGGTCTCTTCTTGGGCCTCTTGGGCCTTGATGACACATAGTTGAGAGCCACTGCTGCAAAAGAGTATGTATGCTCAGTCAACTTTCCATGGATAAATAAAGGTTTAAAGGAGAATACTGCCATACTGTCATCTAGAGTTATAGCCCATTCTATCTATACCTCTAGCATTATTTACTTGTTTTTCATTGTTTTTAAAATATAAACTTTTTATATAAACGGTGACAAACCTAGCTTGAAATGAACTGCTGACCCGGCTAACAAAGACGCCCTAAATAAATAGAAATGGGTGTGATAATAAAGTTTGTAAGGCGACATGCTTTTTTCCTGGAGGAGACTCTCTTCCATTTCTTCCTGCGGCTGTCAGCTGACTGACAGGAGGCAGAGCGGAACATAATGCAGCGCTGAGATGAAAACACTCGAATCAGCTCAAAGGAATAAGGAGAAAACAGAAAGTTTGACCGAACCAAATGAAGGCTTCATGTTTCCTGTGATGGATTCTCTCGCTCTGTGGAAGTTGTTTTTCATACTGTAAAGAATGAATGGCAGCAAATGGCTTCTTCTGAAGGGAGGAAAACGAGCGCTGATATCTCCAACTATGCGGACTGTGTGCAGAAACCAGCAGGGAGAATGGAAATGAGATGGGAACCTAGATAATTGGCACAAACTTCAAAAAGGAGCCGGAGCAGCCAGGGCGAAGCCACGGGTTGACCGTGGAGCCGGCACCTGTCGATCACTGGACAGGCAACCTGTCAATCACTAGGAAAATAACCCCGTTTTATAACCGTTATATCCTGTTAATGATGCAATTATTTTGAAAATCACCATATGGACACACATTAGAAGAAGTGAAATTAGCTACTGAGACCAAAAAAAAAATAAAAAAAATGTATTGACATTATATTTTGAGTGAGAAGTTGAGCTGTGGTCCCATAGACTTGAATGGAGTTGGGCAGGATTCTTTTTGGAGCCCGGACTCTAGCGGACGTTAGAGGAACTGCAGCTTTCAGCCACTTCCTTATTGGCTTCAGAATTCACCCGTGGTTTTGGCTGCTTGGTATGGATAATAGGAAAGTGTAGGCTGAAGCCTTACTGTGGTTGACTAGCGGCTAAGTGGCTAACGGGATTGTCTATTGATTTTAAAGTATTCTGTCTTCTGTAACTAAACAAAGCAACGGATGGTGTTGAGATTCTCTTCTCTCACACTACGCAGCACAAGCTTTTAGACGATTCGCACGTTTCTGTTATTTTAGGACCTAGAAACTTACAGAAAAGACTTTGTAACCATGGAGAACGACAACGTAGAATGAACCAACTGTTGCTAGCAGCTGATCCTCCAGCAGGCAGCAGACTGTCTCATGGCAGGTTTTCACCTGTTCAGATGCAGTTTGGGACTTCACTAAAGTCTGAG